>NC_058038.1:19961599-20196599 GCF_019176455.1 Solea senegalensis | reverse complement strand
CCTGGGACGCGCGCCTCCTCCGTCTCCGCCGGTCCGCCATCTTAGAGATCGAATGGTTGGAAGCGGAAGAAGCAGAGGATTGTGGGTAGTCGCGTTCTTCTTCTCCTCCTTTTTTGTGTAATGGCGGGTGACGTGAAACGTTAAAGTGACATTACCGCCACCGCCAAAAATAGAAATGTTTAGATTTTCACCAATTTATCAGCCTTTTAAAGAATTAAAAGTAGTTTCTGACATTTTTCAGCTTCTTAAATGTGAATATTTTCTAGTTTCTTTGATTTTTCAGCCTCGGCTTCAGCTTTTTCCACCTTCTAACAATATAAATAGTGAAATCAAGGATAGTTCAGGTTAGTTAAGCCTCTTGTAAATTTCTCCACTGTGGGACAAATAAAGGATTATCTTATCTTATTCTCCCACACCAAAGTCCATAGAGAAAATCAGCGATTTTAACATCACAGCACACAGGAGTTGTTGATCCACTGCTGCCTCCATCACTAAGTTCAAATTTGTTTATTTATAAAATTCAGTGTTAAAAAACCTTTGTTCAGATTTTCCTCAGTGACACAAAGTGACCACATGAGGCAGCAGTAGACCAGCAGCTCCAGCTAAAATCACTGATTTTCTCTATGGACTTTGGTGTGAGAGAGTGAGTATTTTACAAACTTCAGTTTCCTGTTCGACAAGTCTGTCTCACAGTGAGATAAAGATGTGGAACGTGTTCGGTCAGTAGAGATGTTGAGAGCCCTCTGACATATGGCAGCTTTATTTGGCTGTGTTCATAAAGAATGTTGTTTGTGGTATGTGAGGTGTTGCATTTGTGGGCGGAGACTGAGTCCTGTCAGGTAGATAAAGTCTGAGTCACGCCCTCCCTCCAGTTCCTGTCAACCCTGCTCCACTGCTCAGTTTATTTGCACGCAGGGAAGTTGGTGGATGTCATGGAGATGGAGCTGCTGATGTGTGCTGTGCTGCTGGGTTTCATGCTGACAGGTGAGCATGATGGTCACAGTGAGACTATGTCATGTTCATGTGGTTGGACTGGAGAGTGAATGAATGATGTGAGTTTATGTTTAAACCTTTGACATCATAGGTCTTATGTTTGAATGTGGAGGTGTGACCGGGGGTCTGACTTCCTGTTTTTTTTTGTGCGACACTTTTTAGTTCACTTTATTAGTTTATTTCATGTGTCTGTGAACGGAGCCGTGGAAACCACAGGTGGAAACTAATGAATTATATATATTTTTTAATTTTATGTTTACTAAAGGATGGGGTTTTTGGAAGTACTGCGACTCGCTACGTTACTGAGTAAAACATTTTTTAAAGAAATTTAAAAATCCATGCAACGGACACTTTGAAAACAAGTGTGTTTAACTGTTTTAGTGGAAGTATTGTTAAAAGAGCTCACGTCTTCAGGCCGTTAAACGTATTCTTTTAACATGATTTCAACGCTCGTGACTGATAACATCAGTGTCATATCTCAGACATGGGGAAGTAACCTCACGTCACGTCTGAGGAGATTTTCTGTGCTGTCACTCTGTGAATGAATGAATGTGTTTGTTTAGTGACACAGCTACTTTATGAACTTGTGACTCTAACAACAGCTCATTGTCATCAGCTGTGGTTTTACCTGCAGCTGCTGACGTCACAGTGGACGTTCGCACAGTGACAAGAGTCATGGTCTTGAACCCACAATCTTTCAGTTGAAAGACAACTCACCCAACCACTGACCCACCATGGCTCAATTCTAACTCCTCACTTTTTTAATACAGAAAATGACTTTAGCTTCTGGTCCACTGCTGCCTCATGTGGTCACTTGCATATATATTTATATATGTGACCACTTATATATAAGAAAAATAACACATTATTTAAATGCCATGGATTTGTCTGAATGGGTGAAAAGTGAAGTGTAAAGCAGCTTAGCAGTGGAGTAAAAGTACATATAAATAAAGTTAAGTACAGATATGTCAGTTTTGCATTATCACATCAGAATCAGCTGTCGCGCCTGTATCAGACTCACTAAAACCTGAGGCCTGTTTCCTGTGCCGTCTAAATATCAATGTATTAAATAACATAAACGTACCATAAAAAAACATAACTTTTGATGTGTATTTTGTCTCTTCCACTTTGGTTACATTACGCACTTGTTTTAAAAGAGCAGTCAAGTGGAGTTGTTGTGTGGTAACATAAAAAGTGACTCAGCTGGACTTCTTGTATAAACACTCAACATCAAACTAGCTGTTCAGGATTTTCTTGTGTAGTCTTGACTGAGGTGATTGGTATTATGTGTATGTGGACAGACGCAGTATTACGACACCAGTCGAGTTCCTCCGCTTCACACATCAGGGCCGAACCAAGCTTTTATGGGGCCCAGAGCTGAATTTCATCTGGTGGTTGTTGTCTACATGAAAACCTTTACATATATATATATATATATATATATATACATATATATATATATATATATATATATATATATATATATATATATATATATATATATAGACATACATATATATATAGGTCTTTTATAGCAGGTAACTCACAAGTGTGACCTCGCCCAGGTTCTACCTTCAGTAAATGAAACTCATTGTGTTTATTGTGTCCCCAACAGGAAACGATGCACAGTCAGACGGTAAGTTTGTTCTTTTCTCTGATCTCACAATTCAGTGAAAGCACATGCAAAAAAGAGACAAGCATTCACTAAAAACAGTAACTAAAGAGAGTCAAACATTAACTAAGAGAGTCAAACATTAACTAAGAGAGTCAAACATTAACTTAGAGAGTCAAACATTAACTAAGAGAGTCAAACATTAACTGAGAGAGTCAAAAGTTTACTAAAGAGTGTCAAACATTAACTAAGAGAGTCAAACATTAACTAAGAGAGTCAAACATTAACTAAGAGAGTCAAACATTAACTAAGAGAGTCAAAAGTTTACTAAAGAGAGTCAAAAGTCAACTAATAGAGTCAAAAGTTAACTAAAGAGAGTCAAAAGTTAACTAAAGAGAATCAAAAGTTAACTAAAGAGAATCAAAAGGTAACTAACGCGAGTCAAAAGTTAAATAAAGAGAGTCAAAAGTTAACTACAGAGAGTCAAAAGTTAACTAAAGAGAGTCAAAAAAGAAAGTCAAAGTAACTAAAGAGAAAGTTAACTAAGAGAGTCAAAAGTTAACTAAAGAGAGTCAAAAGTTAACTAAAGAAAGTCAAAAGTTAACTAAAGAGAGTCAAAAGTGAACTAAAGAAAGTCAAAAGTGAACTAAAGAAAGTCAAAAGTTAACTAAAGAGAGTCAAAAGTTAACTAAAGAGAATCCAACATTAACTAAACTCTGACCTTCACCCTCCAGTCTGTGGTCAAGCTCCACTCAACACAAAGATCGTGGGTGGGGAGAGTGCGTCTGCAGGGGCGTGGCCATGGCAGGTGAGTCTGCACCGCTTTGGCAGTCACTTCTGTGGAGGTTCACTCATCAACAGCCAGTGGATCCTGACGGCTGCTCACTGTTTCTCCAGGTGAGGACGTCTGTCCGTCTGCCCATCTGTCCTGCATATACAGACAATCGGTGACCGTATATACAGAAGATCGGTGACTGTATCATGCAGATATAGCCGCGATTAGACGATCGGTGACCGTGATCGGTGACCGGTATATACAGACGATCGGTGACCGTACCACATGGTGACAGACGATCGGTGACATACAGACGATCGGTGACCGTATATACAGACGATCGGTGACAGACGATCGGTGACGTAGCGACGATCGGTGACGATATACACGATCGGTGACATATACAGACGATCGGTGACATATACAGACGATCGTGATCAGACGATCGTGATCATCGGTGACCACAATCGGTGACCGGACGATGACCGATATACAGACGATCGGTGACAGCAGCGATGGTGACGGTAGACGATCGGTGACCGCATATGATCGGTGACCGTACATGCACGATCGGTGTGACCACATACAGACAATCGGTGATCAGATATACAGACGATCAGACAGTCGGTGACCAGAAGACGGGGTGATCAGAAGATCGGTGACCGTATATACAGACGATCGGTGACCGTATATACAGACGATCGGTGACCGTATATACAGACGATCGGTGACCGCATATACAGACGATCGGTGACCGTTCATACAGATGATCGGTGACCATGCACGATCGGTGATCGATATACAGACGATCGGTGACCGCATACAGAAGATCGGGTGACCGTCAGACGATGACCATTCATACAGATGATCGGTGACCGTATATACAGATCGACGTGACTGTATATACAGACGATCGTGACCCATGATGGGTGACCCTGACCGCATGGCGATCGGTGACATATACAGATATATAAAGATGATCGGACTATGTACAGACGATCGACCGCATACAGCATACAGACGATTGGTGACCGCATATACAGACGATCGGTGACTGTATATACAGATGATTGGTGACCGTATATACAGGCGATCGTGACTGTATGTACAGACAATCAGGGACAGTATATACAGATGATCGGTGAGCGCATATACAGAGGATTGGTGACGTATATAAAGATGATCGGTGACCATATGTACAGACGATCGGTGACTGTACATACAGATGATCGGTGACCGTATGTACAGACGATCGGTGAGTGTATATAAAGGATGAGTAGATGATGACTCAGCAGAATTTTGACGGCTTCTTGGTTGTGTTCCTCAGCACCAGCACCTTTGGTTTGCTCGTTTATCTCGGACGTGAATCCCAACAGGGTGTGAACTCTAACGAACAGTCTCGATCAGTGTCAGAGGTCATCAATCATCCAGACTACGATACAAACACAAACGACAATGACATCTGTTTACTGAAACTGTCCTCCGCTGTGGACTTCACTGACTACATCAGACCCGTGTGCCTGGCGGGGTCTGGTGCTGTTTTTCCTGCTGGTACCAGCTGCTGGGTCACCGGCTGGGGAACTATCGGGAGTAGCGGTAAGTGTTATCATTATTATTATTATTATTATTATTATCATTATTATGATGATGATTATTATTATTGTTATTATCATTATCATTATTATGATGATTATTATGATTATTATTATTATTATTATTACACTATACTATAATAATATTATGTCACTGTAAGACAGGAAACTTTTTCTCCCGTTTTTGGAGACATTTATCTCCACTTTCAGACTTTCATTCTCAGAATTCAGACTTTTATCTCATTATTTATACACAGTCAAAGTGCATATAGTCAACTAGGAAAATGACGTTCTACCCAAAATGAGCATCAGGTGGCACTGATGGACTAAAGAGAGATCAGAGTGCTTTTAATTTGAAGGTTTTGGGCCCGTAAATACCTGCTCTTTTTCTTTCCTCTTCTTTATCAGTTCCCCTTCCTTTCCCTGAGGAGCTGCAGGAGGTGCAAGTCCCCATCGTGTCCAACACTCAGTGCAGAGAAACATACTCTGATCTCACCAGCAATATGATCTGTGCCGGACTGAGTGAAGGAGGAAAGGACTCCTGCCAGGTGAGTCCTGAAAAAGCCCTGACTGAACTTTACAAACTTAGTGATGGAGGCAGCAGTGGATCAACAACTCCTGTGTAACTCCTGTGGTTTTCTCTCTGGGGTTTGGTGTGGGAGAGTGAGTGGTTTCCCGTCTAACAGTGACTTGACTTTGATGTCTGAGGCGTTGAATTCCTGCCTCCTGTGATGCAGCGTGGACGTTTATTGTGTAGTTAGTGCGTTTCATTCTCATTCACTGGTGTGTGTGTGTGTGTGTGTCTGTACAGGGTGACTCTGGCGGCCCCCTGGTCAGTCAAAGTGGCTCCCAGTGGGTTCAGTCTGGAGTGGTGAGTTTCGGGTTCGGCTGTGCTCTGCCAAACATCCCCGGTGTCTACGCCCGTGTGTCCGAGTACCAGAGCTGGATCAACAGCCAGATCAGCAGCGACCAGCCGGGCTTTGTGGGCGGGACGAGTGGAAGTGCACACCACACCTCCCCGTCCCTGCTGCTGCTGCTGTCCTTCCCTCCTGTCCTCTTCACCACCTTTGTCCTCACCTAGAAAGACACACACTGACGTCAAAACAACAGCACATGTTAATCAACGGGGAGAATGAAATAGTGGAATGATTTTGTGGATTTCTTTACTCCAAACTCTTGAATTATTATTATTATTATTACTCACATTTGATTTAAAGCCTTTAAAGATCAAACTTCTCAGACTAATGATGGTGAAATATGATTCAAATTCACAAAAATTATCTTATATTAAAAATCTGAAAATATGTTTTAATTCTTAAAATGAACCCAATCAAATATATTTAGTTGACCATTAATTCATTAATTCTACTTTTCAAGAATCAAATGTGAACGAATGAGGTTTTCTATGGATGACAGTTTTAGACACACACACACACTCACATACACACGTACACGTTTTTTATAACCTACCTCTGTGATTCACTGTGTATATGTGTATACATATATGTGTGTATATGTATACAGTATATATATAAAATGTGTACATTTATGATAAGAGGAGCATCCATGTGTCGGTGCTGTTGAACTGCACTGATCAGCTGCTGCTGTCTGTCATTTACTGTTATTATTATTATGTGAAATAAATGCTCTTTTTTTAAAGAAAAATAAATGTATAGTAAGTTTATCTACTAATTGTTGACTGATCCAGGTCCAACTCTTGGTAGTTTAAAGTGTAAAGTGTCGTTTTTATTCAGGCTTCCTTCTTCTTACGAACCATAGGTGATGAGCTGATGGTGCAGAAAGAAACCCCTCTGACACAGGACTCATACCGAACAAAAGGGATTTTCTTTGGTTACAAGTCAGGCATCAGACATGTGTTCCTGCTGAATCTCTCAGGTCCGTACTTTTAAAGGTGTCTCTGGCATCCTTATCTTAAACCCCACATTTGACGGTCGCCCCTTTCTCCTGTTTTCCTGGGAAACGACTTGTGTCAGCCCATTCTTTCTCACGATCGTACATGTTAGGTGCACAGGTCGTGACCAGACTGTAGGTGATGCTTTTAAACCCAAAGTCAACCCTCTCTTGAGGAAGTTCCTGTTTACTTCTCAATGCACATCTCTAACACAGTCTAGACAGAGTCAGATACTACAAAAGTATTTAAAGGTCCATATTATACCCTAGTTCTCCAAGTTAAAATAGTTCCCTGGTGTCCTAGTGAAAGAAACCGCTTGGTCCCTTTACATGCTGGACGTGAATCGTGGGAGGAACATGTCTGGTGAAGTTTGAACCAGAGTCCGACCCTGAACAAGAGGAAGCTACGGAAGCTGTTGTAGTATGTAGACTGCAACAGGACGTGTCAGAATGGTCAGTTATGAGCTCTATTTGACCATTTTCCTAAAAATGTGTGTGTTTGTACGTCAGTGAAATAAATACGCCGACCGCTGGCCACTGTTTGTGTAACTCACTGCTTATAAAGGTCTAGATTTGTTTCAGTAACTAGCATGCTACTCCCGTGTTCTCCACAGCAGTGGAAATGTAATAGCACCGTTTTGTATTATTAATCTTCTGGTCAGTCCAGAATTGTACTTTCCAAGGTTCACAAAACACACGAACACACGTTCGCTGACTTTATCCGGCACATTAGCTTCATAAATAAAATCCTCTGTAAAACACTGTGCTCCACTGTGCAGCCACCAACAGCACACTTGTCCCGCCGCGATGACATAATACCGCTCTTCCTCCCTCGCCTGCACTCTCGCAGGGACAAGGTGGAGCTAAGGTGGAGCTCTCCAAGTAAACCGTCATAAGCGCAGGGAATTCAACATGTTTTATCGTCTATACTTACACTAAGGGGGACCACGAAAACATGACTGAGTATTCTTTTTCCACACTTTGGCGACTTGTAGGGCCTCTAGAGTCCCAAATATAAGTATTAAAATGGTTAAAAAGTTGGTTTTGCATAATATGTCCCCTTTAAAAGACGTTTTTTGTGTTAAAAAAAGTGTGTATATAGTGCAACCAGATGATAGAGATGTGTTAATGAGGTGGCTGAGGAAAGGAAGAAGATCAGAAGCAATTGACTGAAGAAGGTGAGAAGGGTTAGGGTCAAGGGGGCAGGAGGTGGGGCGGGCAGAGGTTATTAGGGAAAGAACTTGATCACTTAAACAGTAGAACACATACACACTTGCTTACTTGAGAAACGGCCATTTGTAAAATCAGGCATTGGGCGGAGTCAGCTTCAGAACAGGGGTTTACTTCCTCTTTAATTTATGAACTTTATGAATATGTATATATGAATGTTATTTTTTCTGTCGAGTAATAAAGTATTAAAAGTTCCCACGGGCATGAATGCAACACACGGTCACGTGTTCAGTATGCTGTGATGTGATTGGCTCTCGGAAAAGCAGCCGTTTCTCTCGTTCTGTGGGAGTTTTTGAGGTTTTTTTTCCGCCTAAAACCGGTGCCGTTTTCACCGGTTGAGGCGGTTTTTCAGTCCCGGGTGAAGATGAAGATGAAGATGAACCAGGCTGCGTTCACGCGCCCGCTCATCCTGCTGAGTCTCTGCCTGCTTCTGAGGGCGGAGCAGCGGCCGGAGCAGCGGCCGGAGCAGCGGCCGGAGCAGCGGCCGGAGCAGCGGCCGGAGCAGCGGCCGGAGCAGCGGCCGGAGGACGGCGGCGGCTGGTGAGTGTGTGCTCCGTATTGAATCATTCTGTGAACAAATGTTTTCAATGATTCACTTTCACCCAAAACAACTGCTCGACAAGTCACTATGACGACTCCGCCCATTTGGAGGAGGAGCTATGAAGAAAACGACGACTGATCCCAAACAGTCGAGCGACAACTGTGTAGTGCAAAAGAGCCAGTGGAATAGACTTTACAGCAGAGGTCTCAAACTCGCGGCTCGTGGGCCACGTTTGTCCCTCCAGGCCATTTCATGTGGCCCACCACTTTCTTCAGTGACGTGGACGAGAGTTTGTTTGTGTGTTTGTTGTGAGTCGAGTCACGTGTCTGCCTCCGTGTTCAGGTCGCTAAATTCGGACGTGAGATTGGAGGACGACGGCCGCTGTGACGTGGACGTGTTGGACGCCTCGTCGCTCTCGTATCAACAGTTCCTTGAAAGGTACGCAAGACAAAGACGCTCTGATTCGTCCACTGTCGATCAACGAGGGGCGGGGCGCCATCTCACCGCTGCCTGACTACCAACACGATAGTGTAACCTCGAGTATCCACATATGGTCATTGTACACACTGACATTTAAATCTTTAAAAAAGTTTTCTTCTCATAAAATAAACACGACGGCTAAAATACTATAGCTTTTTTATTTACTTTCAGATACGCGTACAGTCGTCCCGTCGTCCTGCGAGCTCTGACCAATAACACGGTGTGTATGACAGGATGATTCAGCCGCTCACTCAGTTTTCACTCTGTAAGGTTTCACTCTGTCCTGTTGTTGCAGAACTTCCGGCTCCTCTGCTCGAAGTGGACGTTACTGCAGGAATATGGAGGCAGGACCGTTCGTCTGAGTACGGCCAACACGTACTCCTACAGGAAAGGTACGAGGGGCGTGTCCTCACCACAGTCACAGAGGGGCGTGTCCTCATGTTAAATTCTGTTGATTCAGTTTAACAGATTATTTTAACTCACTCACTGTGTTGATTGTGTTACAGTGGACGTGTCTTTCCAGGAGTACGTGGACGTTTTCCTGAAGCCTCAGTCCACTGAGGTTCTGGGCAACGGTGAGTTCTCCTCCTCCTCCTCCTCCTCCTCCTGCTCCTCCTCCTGCTCCTCCTCTCTAACGTAGTCCCTCTCTGACAGACACGCTGTACTTCTTTGGAGACAATAACATGAGTGAGTGGCAGAGTCTGTTCCAGAACTACGTGTCTCCTCCGTACGTCCTCCCGCTGACCTCAGCAGCCTACAGCTTTGGTATCGCAGGTCAGGACACTTCACCTGTCTCTGAGTGAGGAAACTTAGTCTAAGTGAGGACAGTTAGTTTAAGTGAAGACATTTAGTCTGAGGACATTGCCTGTACCTTTGTACTCAGCGCTGCCCTCTGGAGGAAGTATGGTGTAAACACGTGTAGGACAGTGACTGAGATACAGTTTGAGACGGACATAAAATGGACATCATGTTAAAGTATATCTTTGTGTCTTCAGGTCCAGGAACAGGAGTTCCCTTTCACTGGCATGGACCTGGATTCTCTGAGGTCATCTATGGAAGAAAGGTGAGAGGGTGAGTGAGTGAGAGGGTGAGTGAGGTCACAGTCTGATGTCCTTGTTTCTGCTGCACAGCGCTGGTTCTTGTCTCCTCCTGATAAAGAACCTCACTTCCACCCGAACCACACCACTCTGTCCTGGCTCAGAGACATTTACCCCAGTCTGCCTGAGGACGAGGCTCCTCTGGACTGTACCATCAGACCAGGAGAGGTGACGTCCACTGTCTCATCACTACTACTGTCCTGCTGAAGTGAGGACATTCAGTCAAAGTGAGGACATTGTGTCCCTGCAGGTGCTGTATTTCCCTGACCGCTGGTGGCACGCCACGCTCAACCTGGACACCAGCGTCTTCATCTCCACCTTCCTTGGCTGACTGACCTGCAGGACCAGGACGAGGACCAGGACCAGGACGTCCAACTGTCCACCCCCAGCTTCACCACACGATTTTTTCTAACCCGTTATTTTGAACTTAAAGGGACAGTTGAGTGAATGAGTGAATGAATGAGTGAGTGACACAGAGACACATGGTCAGCACTGGGGACCTAAGACATGGACACTGACCTTTTGACAACAGTCTTTAATCATGTGACTTTAAAAAAGTTTGTCAGTGACTTTTCACTCATTTCTCTTCTGTTTTTGTTCAAGTAAAAGTATATATATATGAAGTGTGTATATACATATATATATATATATATATATATAAAGTACATAATGAAGGTTTTTCTAAGTACAAAAATGTTGAAATGAAATAAAGTGACTTTGATACTTCTCTCCTCTGGATTAATGAAGCACCTTTAAAACACACGCCCCCTGCTGCTGAGAACCTGAACTCATCATCAGTTTAAGTCTACGATGTTTTAAGAACACGTCCACGTCTTTATGTCACAGTGAGACAGATGTTTGTCAACCACTCACTCTCCCACACCAAAGCCCAGAGAGAAAATCAGTGATTTTAACATCACAGCGCGCACTGCTGCCTCCATCACTAAGTTCAAGAGTGTTATTTTGTGAATTTGGCATTTAAAGGTCCACATTCAGATTGACCTCAGTGACACAAAGTGACCACACGAGGCAGCAGAGGACCCCGCCAGCTAAAAATCACTGCTTTTCTCTGTGAGAGAGTGAGTGTTTTACAAACTTCAGTTTCCTCACAGTGAGCTGAAGACGTGATCATGTGACGTCGATTTTATTACGCGAGTCTTTTGTGAAGTGGGTGAAATGTGATCTGCAAACATAGACTCGGCCTCTGATGCCCGACAAGGCTGAAAATAAACACAGTTTGGTTTGGTTCTGTTCCGATAAATCGTATCTGGACAGGTTTGTGGCTCTGTGGGAAATGGCGCCCCCTGGAGGTCTCTCTGGGGTTTTTTACGGCTGTTTCCTCCAAACCTCCTCTCCAGAGATGTAAGTAGCTTTGATGTTGAGGGCGTCGTCACACAGCGTTAGGTCTGCGAAACACACAAGCAACACTAAACACCTGTGTGTGTGTGTGTGTGTGTGTGTGTGCGCGTGTGTATGCACGACATGCTGACCTGCATCTGAGCCGTAGTCCAGGTTTCCCTTCCTGTGGCTGATTCCCAGGAGCTGAGCTGGATGAAGTGAAGCAGCTTCTAGAGCTTCTTCTACACTGCAGCCTGTACACACACACACATACACACGCACACACACGCACACTTTTAGAGTTGTGAGGACCAGAAAAAATGTCCCCACAAAGATATGAATAGCCCACACCACACACACACTCCACACTCCACACACCCTACACACACACACACACACACGCGCACACACACACACACCTGTAGCTTGTTTGAAGTGTCTCACACACATGTCCATGGTGGCGATGCTGCCGCTGAGCGTCTTGGTGCCTGAGAGACCACGTTTGGGTTCAGAGGATCAAACGTCTGAATTTATCGATTGATTTGAAAAGTAAACAAAGCCGGACCTGCTATGTGAGCGTGGAGACCATGGATCTCGATGACCTGCTGACCCAGAGTGTGACGCCCGGGAGGAAGACCCATCGCTGCGATCGCGTCCGTCACCAGCACCAAACCTACAAAATGCAAATGGACAGCTCAAACCTCCGACCACCAGGTGGTGTCGTTACAGTAAAACAACATGCACCATTAATGTCCAAATAAAGCAGTATTGAACCGCTTTGCCAATTGTATTGAACATGGGTTCATTCATTCATTCAAAGGTTCATTTCAGTGACATCTAGTGGTGAAATAGTAGACAACAAACAGTGTCAATATATGTTCAGCTGATTCAGTAGACATATGTTGACTAGTATCTGGGATTGAGCGAGGGTGTGCTTTAGGAAACAAAGTAGGTGCAGGGAAGGTGGGCTGTGCTTGTGTAACTCAGAATTCAGAGGTTTTTATTTAGGAATAAGAATTTTTCCACTGTTTTTGGACTCAGACGATTTCTTCAGCTTTTGAAAAATCACGTTCAAGTCAACGACTCGTCTGGCGAAGCGGTCACTGCTTCATGCGTCATTGCTTGCGTAACTTGCTCTGCCGCGAAGCAAGCTTTGAAGCAGTGGTTCAAGGAGAACGCAACTTCGAGTTTGAAGCAAGGGTTGGAGCTTCGGTGTCAGACTGACATCACTACCTTCAACATCTCCAAACCTTCATCACCTTCATCACCTGACAGTAGAACAAGGGCAGCGTCTGACCTGAAGGGTGAGCTCTGTGGGCGATTCTCAGAGCAGCAGGGTTGGTGTGGATCCCGTCGGCTATCATACCGTAGAACACTCTCCGGCCTGCAGGCACCTGATCACTGGTCAGCAGACCCACGATACCTGGGTCCCGATGGTGGAACTGGTTCCAACAAAACACAGACAAAAGTCCAGGCCACTTTTTTTATTACACTGCTGCTCCACAGACAAAGAACAGAAGAACATCAACGTCTATTAATGATATCGTCTTTATATAAATAGGATGAAGAATGAGGATGACGAGCGACTCACCGGCAGCATGGCGTTGAACAGATGTGTAATGAAAGAGGCTCCATGTTTCACGGCGTCTTCAGCCTGAGACAAGTTAGCCACGGAGTGACCTACATGACGAAAAACACCAACTGCCCTTAAAATCTTATATAATCATATATGAACGTGGTTTCCAGCTGAGAACCACGGCCTCAGACTTGGAGGCGCCGATCCGCTTCACACTCAGCTGCGAACCTCCAAAGCAAGAGCTGAAGGTCGTAGTTTGATGAAGCTAAAAGGACATCGTCTGCAAATAGCAGAGATGGGATCCTCCGGCCATCAAACTGGACCAACCTCCACTCCAAGACTGTGAGTCCATCCCTCACCGAGAACAGGTCAGACAGGGGTACAGGGGCTGAACGAGGGGCCACCATCCCATACTCGCAGGATGCCCTTGGGGCCACGGTCATCTCTGCATCCACAGAACACATGTGGACTGGTTGGCCCACCTCCAGCACCTCACCAAGGGAAAAGAGCTGGTCCACGGACCAAAACCACATTGCTCCTCCTCAAACTGAGGTTCAACTTGGTCTGTTCCAAGGTAGTGGAGAGGAAGGTCCACCCTCTGCTGGTATGAAACTTAATTAATCGCTAACGAAAAGGGGAAACTAATGAGGGAAAAAGAGAAAAACAACGCTCACCTAACGACACAGTGATGCCCCGCCTACAGAGCTCCCTCACCACCGATTGGCTGCCGGCAAGCTCTGGAGCGAGTGTTACCATGGCAACGTTATCCAGGCTGCCATAGGCCTCCATCAAGTCCTCGAAGCCTCCAGACTGAAAGCTGCGCAGATATTGCTCTGGGTGAGCTCCTCTCTTCTCCACACTGATGAATGGACCCTCCACATGAAACCCTACAGAGACAAAGATGTGAGGACACGTCCCGAGGACACGTCCCGAGGACACGTCCCGAGGACACGTCCCGAGGACACGTCCCTCAACTTGTGGACACTGGAAATAGCCTCCAATGTCCACTTTACATCCAGTATCAGTATTGGTGTTGGTGTCTGAGGTTTGAGGCTACAGTAGCTGTTTGATGTTAGTGGCTAATGTAGCCAGAAATTGTCGCGTTAGTAGCTAGTCTAGCCAGAAGTCAAAGCGTTAACAGCTAATATAGCGAGATATCGCATCATTAGAGGCTAATGTAGCCAGTTGTGTAGTGTTAGCAGCTAATGGAGCCAGATGTGGTAACATTGGTGTTTGATGTTAGCCGCTACTGTAGCCAGATATCGTAGCATGATGTTAGCCACTACTGTAGCCAGATATCGTAGCATGATGTTAGCCACTACTGTAGCCAGATATTGTAGAATTGGTATTAAGCGTTAACAGCTACATTACCCGGATGTCATAGCATTGGTGGCTAATGTAGCCAGATGCTGTAGCATTACTGTTTGATGTTAGCTGCTAATGTAGCCAGATGTCATAACGTTAATGGCTAATGTGGCCAGATGTTGTAGCGTTAGCAGCAAATGTAGCCAGATATAGTAGCATTAGCAGCTAGTGTAGCCAGATGTCATGAGATAAGACAGTCCTTATTTGTCCCACAGTGGGGACATTTACATTGTTACAGCAGCAAAGATGAAGATAATAGATAATATACAAGCATTACCAAAAAATGTACAACATGTAAAGATATTAATACTAAGACTATAAACAAGAGTTAAAATAGAATGTACATTCTGGACTGTTTACAGAATATATACAGTATGGACTTGGTATTTACAGCACAAACAAACAAAGGTAGCATTGGTGTTTGATGTTAGCAGCTACTGTTAGCTGCTAATTTAGCCAGACGTAGCTAAACTCACCAAGAACTCCAGCTCCATGGTGTCCTCCATTATGAACTTTGACCTGAGGCAAAACCTAAAACAACGTTAAATCAGAGAAGAATCACAGAATGTTTAGTGTGTGGGATTTTGTGGCATCTGGTGGTGATGTTGCATATTGCTCCTGACAGACGTGTCACATGTCCACACAGACAGACTGACAGGACAGAAGTGTGACCTTGTGGTAGACGGCATAGGGAGACGTGACCAGGGTGGGACAGAAGGACGTCACGCCGTCCTCCAAGATCTTCTTGGCCACGATGGAAACACCGCGGCCGACGTCCTCAGAGGCCTGAGAGAAATCCACACCGTGTCCTCCTGGAGGACGAGGACAAATCACCAGCAACAAGTTACTGTAATATTCTGCACACGTTTGTGTGTGTGTGTGTGTGTGTACCGTTGATCTGGACGTCAATAAAGCCTGGAGAAATGATGTTGCCTTCACAGTCCACTCTGTTGTCGGCGTAACCCTGTTCATCAAAGAATAACTTCTCTGGATCTAAAATCCTCCCTTCACGCACCCACAGGTCCTCTCTGTGCACACACACACACACACACACACACACACAGTATCCTGGTTATGACCTGTGGTGTGTGTGTGTGTGTGTGTGTGTGTGTGTGTGTGTGTGTGTGTGTGTACCTCTGCAGCTTGTGATCTCTCAGGATTCTACAGTTGACAAACTGAGTGATGGGCGCATCAGACACTGATCTGTTAGACGGCATGTCTCCTCTCTGTCTCTATGTCTCCTCTCTGTCTCTATGTCTCCTCCCTGTCTCTATGTCTCCTCTCTGTCTCTATGTCTCCTCTCTCCTCTGTCTCCTCTCTGTCTCTATGTCTCCTCTCGGTCTCCTCCCCCTGTCTCTGTCTCTCTCTGTCTATGTCTCCTCTCTGTCTCTATGTCTCTCTCTCTCTCTCTCTCTATGTCTCCTTCCTCTCTCCCTCTCTCTCTCTCTCTGTCTCCCTATGTCTCTCTCTCCTCTCTGTCTCTATGTCTCCTCTCTGTCTCTCGGTCTCCTCTGTCTCTGTCTCCTCTCTCTCTGTCTCTCTCTGGTCTCCTCTCTGTCTCTCTCTCGGTCTCCTCTCTGTCTCTCTGTCTCTCGGTCTCCTCTCTGTCTCTATGTCTCCTCTCTGTCTCAATGTCTCCTCTCGGTCTCCTCTCTGTCTCTGAAGAGAATAAAGACAAATATTCCCCATCAGCACATTGATATCTTTGTTGTGAATTCAACACATTGAGTTGATGTGACGACAGAGGAGTGAACACAGGCCCTCTGCAGCAGGGGGCGCTCACTGCACAGTCTGGCACGTGATATAATATTTAAATATGTGAGATAAAATGTAGATTCTTTCAGGAAGTTTGAATCATTGTTTGACTTGAGTTTGAGAATCAAAGAGACTGAAAACTCTGACTATAATCCTGCAATGTTTCCTTCTACATTTCTATTATTATTATTATCATTATTTTTATTATTACATAAGTTTATTATTCTCTATTAAACAGTATCTCACGTCTTATCACAGTTTGACCCCTGACCCCCGTGTTTTTCCGCTGTGGTTCGTCCACTTCCACAACGCGTTAACATTCACAACTCCAAACGCCATTAAGAAATCAATCAATTTAAGACTTTTAAGCGTTAAACTCAGCTTACGAACCTGGAAAGAAGACGAAGTGAAACCTCGAGGGACAAATGGCATCCAGTGAGCAACTCGGCATGCATAAGACACACAGTACTTGTCTTATTCCTTCGTTATTAAAGCGTGTTTAGTCGTCACCACGAGGCTTACTTCCGCCAGAAACACGCGCAAACTACATTAAACTTCGGTGTTTTTAAATCCGGATTCGTGAGCTGTTCGTTCAGCATGTACTCCGCTCTCGCGCAGAGTCAGAGTTTAATGTTAACAGGACTTCGATCAGCTGACGAAACAAACACAGGAAACGGATGGAGTCACGTGACAGCGCGGAGCTGCAGGTCAGCTGACTGCAGGTTCACGTGTCTGGGGGATTTGTATTTTTCTGTTCCACCAAAACAAAGCGGACGGTTGTTTTATTATTGAGACTTTTATTTGAAAGGTTTTTAAAAACAGAGAAACAAGAAAACATTATTTTAATCCACTGAACTAAAGACGTCAGTTTGAGTCTACGATATCGTTAATAATGTGTTCACGTCTTTAACTCACTCACTGTCAGACAGGAACAGGAAAGTGAAGTTTGTAAACCACTCACTCTCCCACACCAAAGGCCACAGAGAAAACCAGTGTTTTAACATCACACACACACACACACACACACACACACACACGAGTTGTTGATCCACTGCTGCCTCCATCACTACATTCAAATATATTATTTTGTGAACTCAGCATTTAAAGTTCTGTGCTCAGATTGACCTCAGTGACTCAAAGTGACCACACGAGGCAGCAGAGGACCAGCACTGATTTTCTCTCTGGGGTTTGGTGTGGGAGAGTGAGTTGTTAAGATTTCGCAGTCTTAATCTGACATAGATTTAATCTCTTTATTTTGTGTCAGTGCCTCATCCTCGGTGATGCAGCTGTTAACCTGACCAGCAGGCGGAGCTAAAAGATAACTGTGGTAGAAAGAGTTCAGGGCCTGTGACCTTTGATGATGTCATCGCTGACAATTCAAAAGGAGACGTGGTTGCCATGGTAGCAGTGAGGCGTCTCAGTCTGTCCTGACAACCGCCCATCCCATAACTACAGAGAGAGAGAGAGAGAGAGAGAGAGAGAGAGAGAGAGTGAGTGTGTTTTTTCATCCACTGCTGCTGTGAATGAGTGAATTTCGTCAGGGAAACAGCAGGTGGCGATGAATTCACGTCACCACAGAAGAAGAAAAGTGTAAACAAAGAGCTGTGATATTATTGTAGTTACATGAACCTGTGTCACTCATCAGTTCACACGTTCATCCTCTCATTTTTCCACTGCAGTGATGTCGTAGTCACATGATATTTAATTTATTCACTAATCTGATGAGACTGATGAGATGAGAGGATGAGACTGAGGAGATGAGAGGGTGAGACTGAGGAGATGAGAGGGAGAGTCTGATGAGATGAGAGGGTGAGACTGATGATATGAGAGGGTGAGTCTGAGGAGAAGGAAAGAACAGGATTAAGAGATTAACTCAAACTCAGATTATGTTCCCGTATGTTATGTTTAGAACATGCTAACAACTAGCCACAAGCTATGTGACCTCTGACCTGTGAGTTGAGCACAAATATTCGACAAATAAAGAAAAAAAAGAATTATATGTTAAACACTGCCAGGAAGTGCTGCAGCAAACTCCGCCCACAGCCCCACCCCCCCAACACACACACACACGCCTCCATTCCTGAAAGTCAACAATAAAGCATGTTTCCAGTAAACCAGATGCCTCCCCACGTCCTGCTCATCGTCATGGAGACCACGAGAGACTGCAGGACAGGGTCACCCACCCGGGCCACCCATGAGGAGACAGAGAGACACAGAGAGACAGACAGAGACAGACAGAGACAGACAGAGACAGACAGAGACACTGAGACACTGTAGCTCTGTGTCTCATTGTCTCATTCACGGCTGCTTAGCTCGTGACTCTGAGGACGAGGTCTTTCAGGAGCCTCAGCTCTTAATCCGCTGCTTTTTCGCTCGCCGTTCACTCGCCGAGACGACACCCAGTGACGCACGGGGGGGAAGGGTCACGGCGAGAGGTCGCGGCTCACGTGTGGACGCCGCTGAGAAACGGCAAATTCAAAAAGACACGTGAACACTGAAGCCATTTATCCTTTCTTTATTTCAACGGTGACTTTTCCTGCGCTGTAAAAACACAAGGCGTTCATTTTTCTGTTGAGTTTCTTTAAAAGCTGTTTATAATTTACACAAACACAAGATTCAACAACATTTATAATAATTCTGGAATTTTCTGAAATAATTACACAATTTAGGGTAAAGGGGGCGGAGTCACCTCTCTGTGTCACAGCAGCTCCGGCCTGTTTGCATTCCTCTCAGTGTTTGTCTGATCCCTGATGTGGGGGTGAGGAGGGGTGAGAGGGGTGAGAGGGGGGGTGGGGGCGGTTAGTGTAAAGTTGCCCCACTGTAAAGAGGACAGGAGCGATGCTGTAGTCATAAATTTCTCCAACGTCCTGCTAAGTCATTAAGTGTGTGTGTGTGTGTGTGTGTGTGTGTGTGTGTGTGTGTGTGTGTGTGTGTGTGTGTGTGTGTGATGTCACGACCACCAGCAGGGACACAAAACTAAACCAGATTTTAGATTTTAACTGAAGTTTGTAAACATCAGTGATTTTAGCTGCTGAGGACACAGCAGCTGCTGGTCCTCTGCTGCCTCGTGTGGTCACTTTGTGTCACTGAGTTAAGTCTAAATGAAATATTTTAAAATAAGACATTTGAACGTAGTGATGGAGTGAGAGTGTGTGTGTGTGTGTGTGTGTGTGTGTGTGTGTGTGTGTGCGTTAAAATCACTGATTTTCTCTCTGGGCTTTGGTGTGGGAGAGTGAGTGATTTACAAACTTCTGTCTCACAGTGAGATAAAGACGTGAACGTGTTCTTAAAGATATCGTAGTCTTAGACTGACGCTGATTTTTTGTTAAAGTGGCTAAAAGTTGCTGGCGGCCATTTTGTTTTCACTTCTTACTTTAGGTTGTAAATGTGCTGCTGATGGAAAACGACGTCGTGTCACACAACGTTTGTCCTGTGTTTTCTTTGGTCGTCGGTGTTTTTTTTTTTTCTCTTTGTTGTCGTCGCTGGCTCAGTGTTGTGTTGCCCCGGTAACAGAACAATGGTCTGTAAATACCAGAGTGAGTTACCGGGCAGATTCTCATCTTACACTTACAACACATTTCACACTCACTCATTCGTTCGCTGTCTTTCCAAAATCCCAAATTTTAAAAAATCTACGAAATGAGCTGTTGTTAGCAGGTGTTAGCAGTCGTTAGCTGGTCTGCTCTTGTACTCTCTCTCTCTGGTCTTGGTCTTGGTTTCTGGTCTCTGGTCTCTGGTCTTGGTCTCTGTCTTTGGTCTCTGGTCTCTGGTCTTGGTCTGTGGTCTGTGGTCTTGGTCTCTGTCTCTGTCTCTGTCTCTGTCTCTGGTCTCTGGTCTTGGTCTCTGTCTTTGGTCTCTGGTCTCTGGTCTCTGGTCTTGGTCTGTGGTCTTGGTCTGTGGTCTTGTCTCTGTCTCTGTCTCTGGTCTCTGGTCTCTGGTCTCTGTCTCTGGTCTCTGGTCTCTGGTCTCTCTGGTCTTGGTCTCTGGTCTCTGGTCTTGGTCTCTGGTCTCTGGTCCTGGTGTGACCTTGGTCAGACGTGTTCAGACCTGCCTCAGACTCACTCATCTGTCTCCAGGAAACACAGCTGTGGACAAACATGAGCAGCATCGTCTCCCAAGTCCTCGACCCGTCTGTGTGTCCACTGCAAAGACACACACACACAGTTACACACACACACACACACACACACACACACACACACACACACACACACACACACATGCACTTTCACACCAAAGTCCAGAGAGAAATCAGTGATTTTAGCTACGTGGACACAGCAGCTGCTCTGCTGCCTTGTGTGGTCACTTTGTGTCACTGAGGTAAATCTGAACAAAGGATTTCAAATGTCAAATTGACAAAATAAGACATTTGAACTCAGTGATGGAGGCAGCAGTGGATCAACAACTCCTGTGTTTGTGTGTGTGTGTGTGTGTGATGTTAAAATCACTGATTTTCTCTATGGGCTTTGGTGTGGGACAGTGAGTGGTTTACAAACTTCACTTTCCTGTCATAAAGTCTGTCTCACAGTGAGATAAAGACAGATTCTATCTCTCTGTCTCCGTCTGCAGCGCCACACACAGGCTTGGCGTGTGCACTGCACACACACAGCGTTCACAGAGGTTTCCGTGTGGACCGAGACGTTTACGCACGACAAAGAAGTGACATTGTTTACATTTCTCTCCGTTTCCGTGAGGACACAGTTTCTGTTTACTGGTCCTTCTCTCTCCTCACACATCTACACACACACACACACACACACGCACACACACACACACACCAGCAGCCCGGTGTAATGAATAAAAAGATCCTCCCACTGTTCTCCTGGCTATTGTTTCCTTGTTGTTACACAGAGTGTGTATTGCTGACTAAGCCTGTGATGGATGTCAGATTACCCCTCTGTCTGTGTGACACACACACACACACACACACACACACACAGTGGTCCTGAGCGTCGTCCACCACACAGACAGAGGACAGAGTGGTTTGGTGGCAGTGGGGCGTCCGTGGAGTAAGTAAGTTTTAACTTTTCCAAAACACTACTGTGATAAATCTGGGGCTCCATCCAGCCTCTGTGTCTGCTGCTACACCACCACCACCACCACCACCCCCCACTCCACTCCACTCCTTCCAGTCCAGTCAAGTCCAGTCCTGCATGACAAAGGTACCAGCAGTTGCCCAGGAGACGAGCCTTTCATTAGCTATGTGATAAAAAAAAGACGTATTTCCCGTCTCTTCCCCGTCTCTTCCCCGTCCACTTTCTCTGTGGATGTGTAGATAAGCAGCAGGACTGTCGCTGTCCTTCAGCTGAATACCAGCAATTTTAAATGTCTTCTTAAATAACCTCAGAAATGCAGAGAAACAACACATGAGCGCGCCAATCAACAGCTTCACAGATTAGCATCATGTAATCAGACTGGCACTGAGAGGGTTCAAATCCTCATCCTAATTTAATATTTGATCGTTTTGATCAGGACTACAGCTGATCAAAAGATTTAACTTAAGATTTTGGAACTTCAAGTAGATTTTGGAGCTTTAAGTAGATTTTGGAACTTCAAGTAGATTTTGGAGCTTTAAGTAGATTTTGGAACTTTAAGTAGATTTTGGAGCTTTAAGTAGATTTTGGAACTTTAAGTAGATTATGGAAATTTAAGTAGATTTTGGGCTTTAGCTTTAAGTAGATTTTGAACTTTAAGTAGATTTTCGAACTTTAAGTAGATTTTAAAGTTCCAAAAGTAGATTTTGGAACTTTAAGTAGATTTTGGAATTATAAATAGATTTTGGAACTTTAAGTAGATTTTGGAACTTTAAGTAGATTTTGGAATTATAAATAGATTTTGGAACTTTAAGTAGATTTTTGAACTTTAAGTAGATTTTGGAACTTTAAGTAGATTTTGGAACTTAAGTAAATAGAGATTTTGGAACTTTAAGTAGATTTTGAACTTTAAGTAGATTTTAGACTTTAAGTAGATTTTGAACTTTAAGTAGATTTTGAACTTTAAGTAGATTTTGAGCTTTAAGATAACTTTAAGTAGATTTTGGAGCTTTAAGTATATTTTGGAACTTTAAGTAGATTATGGAACTTTAAGTAGATTTTGGAGCTTTAAGTAGATTTTGGAACTTTAAGTAGATTTTGGAACTTTAAGTAGATTTTGGAATTTAAATAGATTTAGGAACTCCAAGTAGGATTTTTAAGTCTTTTACTTTTGCTCCATTAAAGTGTCGACAGCAGACGCTGAACAGTGAACTTTCAGTTTGCAGCGTTTCTGGGTCGGAACAAGCAGCAAAGGGTTAGCGTTTCAGCAGGAGGCTCCGCTTACCTGCAGCCGTCAGCAGAGACCAGGGATAATACCTGCATCATCAGGTTACCACGGGCCTCTCATCTGACCCGCTGCCTCATTACAGTCATGAGCCGCTGATATCTGTGCAGGGGGGACATGGGGGGGTAGGGGGGTGTTGGGTGGGGCAAACATCAGTGCTCCTCTCCAGGAAAGAAGCTCTGAGTGTGGACATGAAGAAGCAGGATGAGAGTGTTGGGTGTCCATCGTACAGAGGTGTCGTCTTACAGAACCATATCATCATGACCTCACACATGCAGCGGTCTGACCGACAGACAGACAGACAGACAGACAGTGATCCCTGTGAGACCTCACACAGAGCCTGAAAGAAGGAGCACGGGCTGCAGAGACGTGAGGGACAAGAGTCTGACTGAGCGCAGACAAAAGCCCTGAAAGAGAAAGTGAAGAGAACGTGAAGCCACACCCACGAGAGAGCAGCGTCAATCTCACACTAAAGCACGGGGGGTGAGAGGGTGAGGGGGTGAGAGGGTGAGTGTAGTCCAAGACAACGAGCAGAAGAAAACAAGCACCAAGGATGCATTCCATTTCCCTCAAAGTCAGTGCTGGGAATGACAGCAGTGAGGAGGTCGAACAGCTGAATCACCTCCTACTGTAGTTTCATTGGTAGTTTAGTAGTTTAGTAGTAGTTATTTTATTTGTAGTTTAGTAGTAGTTGTTTTATTGGTAGTTTAGTAGTTGTTTTTCTGGTAGTTTAGTAGTAGTTGTTTTATTTGTAGTTTAGTAGTAGTTGTTTTATTGGTAGTTTAGTAGTAGTTGTTTTGCTAGTAGTTTAGTAGTAATTATTTTATTGGTAGTTTAGTGTTGTTTTGCTGGTAGTTTAGTAGTAGTTGTTTAGTAGTTTAGTAGTAGTTGTTATTGGTAGTTTAGTAGTTGTTTTGCTGGTAGTTTAGTAGTTGTTTTGCTTGTAGTTTAGTAGTAGTTGTTTTGCTGGTAGTTTAGTAGTTTAGTAGTTGTTTTGCTGGTAGTTTAGTAGTAGTTGTTTAGTAGTCATTTGGCTGGTAGTTTAGTAGTGGTTTTGCTGGTAGTATAGTAGTCATTTGGCTGGTAGTTTAGTAGTGGTTTTGCTGGTAGTTTAGTTGTCGTTTTTCTGGTAGTTTAGTAGTCGTTTGGCTGGTAGTTTAGTTGTCGATTTTCTGGTAGTTTAGTAGTCGTTTGGCTGGTAGTTTAATAGTTGAGTAGTATTTTTTGCTGGTAGTTTGGTAGTTTAATAGTCGTTAGGACAAACACGTAGCCTTTAACATGAAAGGTTTTAGCGCCTCATGTCTTTACTTAAACACGTTCACTGAAGTCGGTCACATCTGATCGACTGTGAAGCTCCGCCTACTTCTCAAAGCTGAACTCCAACATGAGACACCAGTCCTGATGGTGGCGCTGCAGAGTTATTACCAAAGTTTCATCTCTTTTACCCCAAAAGAAGTGGTTAAATTGAATTAAAACATGTAAACAAACCCCATTACCACGGTTACACCTGTATGTCCTTTACTTCCTGTCATTCAAACGCGACCATTTTCAAAGCCCAGGTTTAGCAGGTGAAACAGAATCTTCAGTGGGATTAATGTGAGCGATAATCCTGACGTTACATCAGTGAGACACACTTCAGGAAGAGTTTTGTTTTTTATTGTCAAAGAAAAGTGGAAAATCAAATAAAAACGGTAAAAGAAAACAATGTCTGCAACTTCACCGAAACAATCACGAGGTAAGACGCCATTATCACGCTTTAGAAAGGTCACTGATGGAGGAGCGCGAAAGATGTGTGAGCGCCACCTGCTGCTCACTCTCTTTGAACACATGAGAAATCTACGTCAGCTGAAGTCTGCGATATCTTTATCTCTCCCACACCAAACCATCGAGAACATAGAGAAAATCAGTGATTTTAGCTGGCGGGGACACAGGAGCTGCTGGTCCTCTGCTGCCTCCTGTGGTCAGTTTGTGTCACTTATTTTAATCTAAATTAAGGATTTAAAATGCAGAATTTTACAAAATAAGACATTTGAACTTGGTGATGGAGGCAGCAAGAGATTTGGTGTGGGAGAGTGAGTGATTTATAAAAAGTGTTCTCAAGGCGTCACTGACTTTATGATTTATTTCCTCATGTCTGTGTTTCAGGCTGCTTCTCAGTACAGGGGGCGCTCACAGCAACAACGACAACATGTCCAACGTCCAATGTCCCGCCCTGTCGAGTCTCAGGTGTTGTTCTTGGCACAGAGAAGGTCAGGTATTCATTTATGAAGGACGCAGCAGTTTCTCACATTTAAAGCTCGTCACAGTTGTTTTTTGTTGAATTTTGCCCGCAGCAGTTCCGTGTCCACTCTGACCTTTGAGACATGAAGCTGGCGTGTCCTTCACTTCACTTCATATCTACTCTAAGGAAGTCAAAGAAGAAGATGAAAGAAACCACAGGGAATTTCTCACAATTCACTTCCATCATTCTACGTAAACTGGTTCTAATTATTTTCTTTTAAAACAACATACACAGCGAACTGTTAGTACAAAATAAAACAACACGCAAAAAAAGCTAAACGCAAAAACGGTAAATCACGCCGACACCAAACATCATTTGGCAAATATGTTGTTGTGAGCGGCGCCAAACAGAGGTTTGTTTTTTTCAGCCTCGTTTCAGAACTGCAGCGTCTTTAACGACGTAAACAGACTCCGCACCAGCGTCGTAAAACTCTGCGGCCGAATCCGAAGATTTTTTGGTTGGAACCGACGTGACCGGCAGAGACGCAAGAATGTCGGAGGAATCCAAAGAACAGGGAACGATGAGTCAGATGAAATGTGTTTGTGTTTTTATTAAACGGGAGATTTTATCATCAGTTTTCTCACGAGCAGAGAGCGAAACACGTGCTTTGTACTTTGACATAATGGTGTCATTTTGTAATTATGATTATTGTTATTATTGCTGTCAAAATGAAGACATTATGAGCAGAGATGGATGTAAATGTGAGCGCCAGGAGACACGTTTCCATCACACACTGTTAACTCCACTCGGCTTGGTGTCAGTCACTTCATAGCTCCTCCTCAACATGGGCGGAGTCATCATATCACACGACACAAACACACAAACGAGTGACTGAAAGTGAATCATTGTCTTTTTAACTTTGATCTACAGTTGGACATTGTTGCTTTGACTCGTGACTCTTCAGTCCCGACACTCTCTGACCAATCAGAGGCCGGCAGTCTGATGACATCACATGTTAGCATCGGCTCAGCTGAACCTCGTCGAGTTAGAAGTGTGTGATGGAAAAGAGCCAAAAACCTTTTATTGGAATATTTGGATCATTTATGATCGTTTCTTCACCGGGGATTATGTGGCTGTAGTACCACAGTTGGCCACAGGGATGAATTGGCAGCGAGGCAGAGTTGCTCTCTGAAGACCGAGCCAGAGATGACTGTCGTAAATTAGCGAGAGTTGCTAAAAAGTGATGCTAGCGTTGTGTTCGCGGTCTGTGGGTGAAACGACTGAATCGATATTGTCTGAGAACGACGTTTTGACGGAATTTAAACATGAAAAAAAGAACGTGATTTGATTGGCTAGCCCCTGTGTCAGAATGTTTGCATAGCACGATTTGATTGGCTGGTGCTTCCTCATCACGCCGCAGTCTGAAGTCATTTCACAGTTCCTGAAAATGTGATTCAAAGCAGTTTTGTTGATGAAGATGATGACAATGAAGATGGACCTCGTGGCATCTTTGCTCAGTAGGCATCGTGAGTACGGATCCAACATGAATCCGCTCTCAAAAAAATGAAGAGCTGATTGAACAGTAAAAAAATATTCCACAGTACATATGTGAAGGGTTTTTACAGGAAAACAGGACCTGGAACGAGGTTGTTCCTCAAAGGAGAGAGTCCACCCGGGTGCTGGGGTCACCACCTAATGAGTCTCCAAGGTCAAACAGCTGGTCCAGGTTGACAGTGGAGCTACACAGGAAATCGTTGTGGCTCTGTTCTTCTTCAGGCCAGGGGTTCTCCAGGAAGGCCGTGGCGAGGAAGGTCTCCTCATCAAAGTCATTTCTCCTTTGGGTCTCCGCCAGTACGTGGGCGTCCTCTGTCCCTGCAGGGGCTCCAGTGGGGGAGATGTGTCTCCCTCGAACCGTCAAGTCGTCATCTTTCATGATGGGACTCAGGTGTTCTTCTCCCTCCAGACTGAGTTCCCCACTGAGGGCCGAGTCCAGCAGGGCATCCCAGTCAAAGTCTCCCTTCAGAGGTCCGATCTCCTTCTGTTCATCAGAGAGCAGTGGAGAGCTGGAGCGCCGCAGGACTTTGTTTGCACCACTTCTGGAGCCCAGCGACTGTTTCCTCTTGAGTCGTCCTCTGACCACTGGCCAGGATCCCAGCATGGTCCCCTCAGCCAGATGGGGATCCCAGTTCTGGTCAGCACCAGTTGCCTCTTCAAACTCCTGTAGAAGGCGCTGGGAGTCTGGATTAATGCAGAGGCCAATGTGACCTCCTGCAGGGCGTCTGGACAGTGGTGGGAGGTTGACCCTGAGTCTGTTCTGCAGAGCCGGGTTGATCTGGACCGGAGGCATTCGCCTCTTCTTGTAGGCACCACTCAGGAGGCGCTCGGCGTACTGCGGGTCAATCTTCCAGAATCCACCCTTTCCTGGCTCGTCCTTCTGCCGCGGAACTTTGATGAAGCACTTGTTGAGTGATAGATTGTGACGGATGGAGTTCTGGAGAAAAAAAAACAGACATCTTCATGTTATAACTTCATCAAACAACTTATTTAAGAAGCAGAAACTTGAGCCTGTCGTATACTTCCACGCACATGTCGCACGTGCCAAAGTGTCATTGCAAGTCGTATATCGCGGACCCTGGTATACTCGCGCATCAGGGTCCTGTAGTATCCCACGTCACCATCGGGTGGCGGTACAAGTCACAGGCACAGGGAATAGGACGCATTTCTACCAAAGAAGAAAAGAGCGATGCTTCGTCTCCCTCGGACCTCCTATGTCAGCGGGTGGAGCCAGAGAACGCAAGAGTAAACATCAGAGCGGTGATGAAAACAGACACCGACGCGGCGTTTTCGCATTCGTGAGTATCTGTGGGATAAAGTCGCTGTATTTACGTGTATTTGCTCGACATTTTTCTGAACGGTTCCTGCTCCTGGTTTGTTTTTCGGTGAGCGGCTGACTGTTCCTCCGACGTCACAGACGTGATGCACTGGTGAATCTCGTCTGTGATTGGGCGTTCGTTCCGTGGAAGTCCTGAGGTTCTACCGTAATGACAAGTATATGAGCGCAAAGCTTTCTGGTATCCATCCACGCGTCTCCAGGATAGCGGGGCTCACACCCTGGACATAGTTTTTGAATGTTGTAAGCGATGCAGGAGTTACAGTAAAGAGAAGACCCTGTGATGACAGATCCTGTCTGCGACCACTTTTCCCATGAACTCATGAATGTTCAATGCAGCAGGAAGCACAGGACATGGTGCTAATGTTGTGCACCGTTGCATTAAACCAGCCGCTCCATCGCAGCACCTGCACCTTCACCCGGTCCTGAGTAAAGCAGTGACCCCCGTGACCTTTGTTAAACATTATCTGCCCCATGCACGGCCTTACAATAACGCTGAGACGCCACGGCTCACAGCTCCGTCAACCATTTATCCAGCTAAATTAAACTTTGCTCCAAAGAAATTCCTGAACCTTCGGCGGGAATCTGCCGCGACTCCTTCATCGATGCAGAAAACCGGTCTACGCACTCGGCTCAGATCTCTGTGGTCTTGGCAGTTTTGTTTTCAAATCCCCGTGAGCTGTGGACGTTTGTGTGTTTTTAAATTATATTTAACAAACTCAACAAAAGACTAAAATCTACGTCAGTTTAAGTCTACAATGTCTACGTCACATGATCACGTCTTTATCTCACTTTTCCAACAGGAAACTGAAGTTTGTAAACCACTCACTCTCCCACACCAAGGCCCATAGAGAAAATCAGTGATTTTAACATCACACACACACACACACACAGGAGTCGTTGATCCACTGCTGCCTCCATCACTAAGTTCAAATGTCTTATTTTGTGAATTTGGCGTTTAAACGTCTTTGTTCAGATTGACCTCAGTGACACAATGTGACCACACGAGGCAGCAGAGGACCAGCAGCTCCTGTGTCCCTGCTGCTAAAATCATTGATTTTCTCTCTGGACTTTGGTGTGAGAGAGTGAGTGGTTCACAAACTTCAGTTTGACACGTGTGTGTGTGTGTGTACCTGCCAGGTGGGATCAGCGTGTCTGTAGTAGCAGAAGTTGTCAGTGATCCACTTGTAGATGCAGGACAGCGTGATCTTGCTCTTCTTGCTCATCTGCATGCTCATGCAGATGAGCGTGGCGTACGAGTACGGCGGCTTGATGTTGGCGTTGGTCGCGTAGTCGACCTCGTCGGGACAGTGACCGTGAGCCACGATGCCGGGCAGGGACTGCAGTCTGCTGTAGGCCGCCGCCGTGGGCTTCCCGGGGGTCAGGGGCATGTCCACGGAGGCGGGGTCCCCGGCCAGCGGGGAGGTGGGGCCGTCGGAGCCCGGCGGCTGGTGGCCAAACAAGTGGCTCTGGTGATGGTGGTGGACGCTGTGTGGCACACTAGCACCGAGGATGGAGAACTCCTGCAGCCACTGCAGGCTGGTCAGACTGTCGTCCAGACACACGGAGCTGCTGCTGCTGCTGCTGCTGCTGCTGCTGCTGCTGTCACGCTGCTGCTGCTGCTGCTGCTGCTGCTGCTGCTGCTCGGCCTGAGTGGCCGCAGTCACCACCTCCTCCTCCAGCTCCACTGAGCCCTCAGGCCAGGGGTCAGCACAGGTCAGAGACAGCATCGCTGTGTCCAACACCTCAGTCCTCTGGGTCACTACAGCTCCTCCCCCTATTATAGCTCCTCCCCCTGTCACTGCTGCTGCTGCCAGTACCTGAAACGTTCAGAAAAACAAACATCAATAAGGAATAAAAATGAAAGAAGAAAACTTCATCCCTGAAAACAAGCGTTTACTTTTCTATGTGATGTATTCAGAGCCGCAGCTACCAGGGGCCCAAGATCACCAGGGGCCCCCTGTTAGTGTGTGGAAATAAAAAAACATTTGAACTTTATATATATTTAAATATTAAATGAATATGAGGACACTTTACTGCCCTCTAGTGTTCAAATCAATAACAGTCATGTGATCAAACTCAGCTCAGGGCCCCATAAAGGCCTGATCCGGCCCTGGATTTATTTTTGTTTGACTGATTTCCTTCTTCTCTCTCTCACACACACACACACACACACACACACACACACGTTTGGCATTCATGACTTGAGCGGACATTGCATTGACTTACATTCATTTCCTGGAGACTTACCCTAACCATAAACCAGTTACTTCTGGCCTAATCCTAATCCTAATTCTGACCCTAACCTTAAAACATATCTTCACCTTAAAATGTACTAATTTACGTTATGGGGACTTGATTTTTGTCCCCACAAGTCCCTATAATGTGACTGTGTAAACAGGTTTAGGTCCCCACAACATTAGTAATACCTGGACACACATTACACACGCTCACACACACACACACTCTCAATAAAGTGTGACGGCGCAGAATCAACACTGATGATGATGATGATGATGATGATGAAGATCACATTTAAAAACAGTCAAGTCTGTGTGAGCGCGTGAAGTCACGCACTTTCACCTTTGTACATTAACATTCTATACGTGTGTGAGTGAGAGAGAGAGAGAGTGTGTGTGAGAGAGAGAGAGAGAGAGTGTGTGTGTGTGTGTGTGAAACTTCGAAGATTCTGGAAACCTCACTCTCTCACTCAATCACGCACACACACACTCTTTCTCCGCGTCACTGTAAATTTAATTTAATTATTTTTATTTTTTTTGTTTCTCGCGCAGAATAAACTGCGTCTTTTTTTGGACCCTCCGTCAATGACGTCACGTTTATACTTTATGACAGATAAACACATTCTGTCTTTTTATTGTGAAAATAAAAAGTATATAATATTTTTTTGTCATTAAAGTTTATTGCTGCTCACGCACGCGCGCGCGCGCACACACACACACACACACAGAAAGAAGAAAAAAAAGTTTCTTTAAAGTCAAACACACAAATTTTAACCACAATAACGAATCGTATATTTGATTTATAATTGAAATATTTACTCTGTGTGTGTGTGTGTGTGTGTGTTCTGTCCCAAACTCTCCATGAGGACCAGTCGTCCTCATGGAGACCAGAACCTGGTCCTAATGAGGCAGAACCTAATTTCTGAGGAATTGGTTCAGTTTAGGATAAAATGTGTGTGTGTGTGTGTGTGTGTGTGTTAAAGAATAAAAACATAAACTCACCGTCTGTGTTCAGCTCCGCGTCTTCACCTGTCCTCACAGTTGTAGTAAATAAATTCCTGTGGACACAGTTTCTTCTTCTTGTTCTTCTGTGTGCGTGTGTGTGTGTGTGTGTGTCAGCAGGGCTCAGTTTAATACCTGGCTGCAGGAGGTTTGTCCAGCAACCATAGAAACAGAACCCCCCCCACCCCCCTCCCCCCTGTAAACAGCCTCCTGCTCCTCCATTGGTCGGCTGGTTTCCATAGCAGTGGATCTTTAATCAGCCTCATGTCAACTGAAGCTGCAGGTTCTCAAACAGAGGCCTGTGGTCACAGCAGAGGACACATGACGTCGCTCACACACACACAGGAGCTGTTCCTCCATCACAAAGTTCAAATGTCTCATTTTGTCATTTAAATCCTGCATTTGGATTTAATTTAGTGAGATTTAGTGGTTTATAAACCACTTATGTTAAAGTTTTTTCTTCTCTCTTCTTCTAATCTTAAATATTATGACATCACACTGCTGTGAGCGCATCTATTTTACAATGATTTGTTGGATCAGTGACACAAAGTGTGTGCGAGTGAAGGAATGTTCTTCTTCTTCACAGCAGCGGAACACAAAGCTTTGGCCCCTTGAATGTTTCCATTAGCGTGGCTCACTGGTTTTCTGAGGCTCCTCACAAAAGAAACTGTAAAGCAATAAAAGTGCTTCCTCATGGCAGACGAGAAGCTGCGGACAAGCCGCTGTGACTGACGGCTCAGACGTCATGTTTCAGTGTATATGAACAGAAACTTAGGTTACCGTTTAGTGTGGATGAAGAGAAACATTTATTTTGAAAAATATAAGGTTGTTTTTTAGTGTGGAGGAAGAGAAACATTTATTTTGAATAATTATAAGGTTGTTTTTTTAGTGTGGATGAAGAGAAACATTTATTTTGAAAACTGCAAGGGTTATGTTTTAGTGTGGATGAAGAGAAACATTTATTTTGAAAAATATAAGGTTGTTTTTTAGTGTGGATGAAGAGAAACATTTATTTTGAAAACTGCAAGGGTTATGTTTTAGTGTGCAAGGGTTATGTTTTAGTGTGGATTATTTTGAAAAATATAAGGTTGTTTTTAGTGTGGATGAAGAGAAACATTTATTTTGAAAACTGCAAGGGTTATGTTTTAGTGTGGATGAAGAGAAACATTTATTTTGAAAAAATATAATGTAATAATAAATATAAATATAAGTATAATGTATAAAAATATAAAAATGTATAAAAATATAAGTTGTTAAAATCAGTGATTCTCTCTATGGGCTTTGGTGTGAGAGAGTGATCGGATCACAAACTTCAGGTCTGAGGGAAGAAAGAAAAGAAGGAAATAAATAAATGACATCACATCCTTGTCTCTGCTCACAGACGTCTCGTCGTTCCCGGGGGGGGGGGATCAGTGGTCAGGGAGGGAGCAGCCAACCACAGTGACCCTGCAGAGCACCGGGGTCAGAGAGATTATAGACGAGCACGCAGCTGGAGAGACGGATAGATGAGTTTCAGCTGCAGTGCTCACTCATAAACAGATGGGGGCGTCATACACCATGTAATGAACTGCAGCTCAGATTCAGATCATATTTAACTATATAGATGTCAGTTTAAGTTTCTACAATAACTACGTCACGTTGTAAACCACTCACTCTCCCACACCAAACCCCATAGAGAAAATCAGTGATTTTAACTGGCAGGGACACAGGAGCTGCTGGTCCTCTGCTGCCTCGTGTGGTCACTTTGTGACAGTGAAGTCAATCTGAACGAAGGTTTTCAAATGCCGAATTCACAAAATAACACACTTGAACCTGGTACCAGGTACTATTTTTAGTACGTGCTCAGGGGAGGTGAGTTCAGGTACTATGTGATGATTGGTCAGACTGCCGACCACTGACTGGCCAGAGTGCTGTCACAGGAAAAGACGTCCCACACACAAGAACTGTAGATCACTTAAAACTACTTAACAAGCCTAAAAACGTGGCTTCATCTCCAACAACTACAGGAGTCTGGTGTAATGTCACTAGTCACAATACGCAGCAGTGGATCAACAACTCCTGTGTGTGTGTGTGTGTGTGAGCTTAAAATCACTCATTTTCTTTATGGGCTTTGGTTTGGGAGAGTGAGCGGCTTACAAACAGTGAGATAAAGACGTGAACATGTGACATAGATATCGTAGACTTAAACTGACGTAGATTTTTATTTTTTCATTAAGTGGTTTAAATCTTGTTGTGTCATGTGACGTAAAAACACGATGATCTCTCACTACAGCGTGTTTCTCCAGGTGAAGTCCGGTGGTTGCTGTTGTGTCCTGCTGTTGTCACGGTAACACACAGCAACCATCAATAATAGATACACTCCGTGTGTCACAGCTGAATTATTCAGGCGGCTGCTGCCCCACTCACAGGGTCACATGGTCACATGGTCACATGGTCAGCGGCGTTCCTGTCACGATTATCCAGAAACAAAATACAAATCGTTTTAGTCAAACAAATATACATTTATTAAATTCATAAATATGAAGATGAAAAGCTGCAGCTGTGGTTTGAAACACATTTATAATTAATATTTTCTTTCCTCATATATATGTATATATATATCATATATATATATATATATAATTTAGTTTTAATATCATATAAATCATTTTACAGTAGATTCTTGTTTTTCATCATATTTTAAGCTCCCTTTTAGTCAAACCTTTTGTTTTCTTTCTTTCTTTAATTATTTTTCTTATTATCTAATTATTCTTATTATTCTAATTATTTTCAGCTTCTGAAATGTTCTGGTTTCTTTGCTCCATGAGACAGAAATCATTAAAAGTGATGAAAAACACTTATTTACTGACATTTTTTGAACCAAACATCTAATCAGATGAATTGATTATGTAAATAATTGTTAAACATGACACTAACAATAGAAATATGCAAAAAGATTATAAACAAAGCTAAATTCAAAGCATGAGTCAAAAACAATGATATTAAAAACAATAAAATAATAATAAAATAAATAATAAATCGTGAATTTAACGGTGAATACTGACGGTGTTTACAACTAATTTACAGCCAATCAGCTCCGTGGAAAGACGTGACGTCAGCGTGCAACTGGAGCTCCAAATACAGCGCGTGCACAAACTCATTGGGTCAAACCGCAGAGGGGCGGGGCGATCGCTGTTGTCGTCTCCGCTCACCGGGAGTGTCCCTGACAGGGAAAACAAACGCCCCAGTGAGTTCAAACGCTTCCTCCCCTCGTCAGCCAATCAGCGCTCGCGTCGCCGCGGCGTTGACCAATGAGCGTCGCTCTCGTGTTTGTTGTTGTTGCTGCTGCGGAGACTCAGCGGAGAAGAGACGCAGGGAGAAGCCGCTTCGCTCGTAGTTTTACTTTTATTTTCCTTTTCCTTTCAGTTTTCAGTGTTGGAGTGAACATGTCGGTGAACATGGATGAACTGCGCCACCAGGTCATGATTAACCAGTTTGTTCTGACCGCGGGCTGCGCCGCAGATCAGGCCAAGCAGCTGCTCCAGGCGGCGCACTGGCAGTTCGAGGTGAGTCCGCTCTCCAGAGCCTCACTTCCGGATCCACTCTCTGCTCCGCTCCTCGCTCACTCGCGTCTCCTGCACACATACTAACATTCACAACAGGAAGCACACATACAAACACTCAAAGAACACATTTGTTTCATTATTCAGTCACTTTACTATGATTCAGGCCACGCGCCGCCGAGGCTAACGTTAGCTTAGCATCTTGTTTACATCATGGAGTCACTGATCTTTGACCTTTGAGTGTCAGAGAAAAAAACCGTGTTTGTCAAACCAGGAAATGATGATTTTTCTCAAAGTAAATTCATCACTTTGAATGATTTCTCTGAAAATATTCACATTTAAGAAGCTGAAAAATGACATAAACTGGTTTATTTAAATTTAACAGATTAAATAGTTGATGAATAGATTAGTTCAGTAATGGATTAACTATTACTAGTTTTACTTATCTGCCCCAAACAAAGTTAGTAATGACACAATAAGATAGTTCCAGTATTATGGGGCGGAGCTTTGACCAGAGGGCAGTGAGAAGGGGCGGGATTTAGTCAAATAGCTGCTACTGCTAACAGACATGTGATGTCGATCGTCGTGACGAGAACAGAAATGATAAAGATCAAAGTAAAACTAAACTTACTCATAACTCCGCCCCTTTCTTTGCAGACGGCTTTAAGTTCCTTCTTCCAGGAGGTGAACATTCCCACTCACCACCACCAGATGGTGAGTCACTGTGTGTGTTTGTGTGAGAGTCGGCTGGAAATCAGCCGGAAATCGGGAGGTTGTTCCTGAATTTAGACGGAATTAGTTGGGATTTTCTGGAAACTGCTATAGATCTGTGGAAATCAACATGTTTTAAGCAGAAATGAACGGAAATAAGCTGGAATTAAGTCAACACGGGTAGATTTCGGCAGGAATAATTGGGAATCTTTGGGATTCAGTAGGATCTAGATCTAGTTGGGATCATTAAGATTGTGTAGTGTTGAGGTTTAGGCCTCAGTGTTGTTGTTCAGCTGCTTTGTTGTGAAACAGTCAAACTGTGGACGTACACGTCAGTGTGACATCAGGTCATTAACAGGAGCAGGAAACGCCGTGAGTGGGCGTGTCTGACTGGTGAAGAAAGATTCATACAAGGGCACACTTTCTATGAAAGGGTGAAATATTTATTCAAGTTCAGACGTGTGTCACTGACCAGACCATGTGCAGCAGGGTTGTTTTAGTGCAGCAGAACAGACACGTAGACATTTATTTTGAAAAACGACAAAGTCGTGTTTCAGTGTATATGAACAGAAAATTTGATTTTAAATTGAAAACGGCAAGGTTGTGGTTAAGTGTGGATAAAGAGAAAGACATTTATTTTTAAAACTGCAATGTTTTTTTTAGTGTGGATGAGGAGAAAGACATTTACTTTGAAAACTGCAGGGTTATTTTTTTAGTGTGGATGAGGAGAAAGACATTTATTTTGAAAACTGCCGGGTTATTTTTTTAGTGTGGATGAAGTGAAAGACATTTACTTTGAAAGCTGCAAGGTTATTTTTTTTTAGTATGGATGAGGAGAAAGACATTTATTTTGAAAACTGCAAGTTTTTTTTTAGTGTGGATGAGGAGAAAGACATTTATTTTGAAAACTGTGAGGTGTTTTTTTTTTATGCGTGGATGAAGAGAAAGGAATGATATGATTTGCTTTTAACTCTTGCTTTTTGGATTCTTCCCACAGATGTGTACTCCGAGAAACACGCCCGCCACTCCTCCTAACTTCCCCGATGCCATCACAATGTTTTCCAAACTCCGGGCGTCGGAGTGCAGTTCCAGTGCCGGCAGTGGCCCCGCCCAGGCGTCCACGGCCTGCTCCCCCCCAGTCCCTTCATCCACGTCAGGTTTTGGTTCATTCTGGGCTTCCTCGCCACCTGGCAATCAGTCAGTCTGGATGCCGCCGCCGCCGCCACCTTCTGGCCACCACATGCATCACCACCACTACCACATGCAGCAGACTCCCATCATGTGGCCGCCTGTCTCTCAGCCCGGCGGCTCCCAGCAGTCCCCCGTCGTGTCCGCGCTCCACAGTCAGAGATGAGACTGGTGCAAGGGCGGGCGGCAAGGGGCGGAGCCAGGCAGCGGGTTCAAGTGGAGTGAATGAGTTATGGATGCAGAAGGACAAAGTGGTGGTGGGTCATCATGGTGTGGGAGGGGTTTCACGTGTGGAACAAGAGGAAGAGACAAGGACCCTGCGGTCAGAAGACGAGCACGTGGACAGACCTTTGAACCTTGAGGGGACGGACTCGGGTCCAGAGCACTGAACGAGCCGCTTACAGAGTCTGAGTTTACGCATGGAGGACAAAATCGCCTGATTCCGCCTCTGAAGGTGGCGCTGTATCTCTCCATAAACTAGTGTGTATTGAATCAGTTTATGTGACAGAAAAACAAACAGTGGACAGTGAGATTAAGAGACATTGAGAAAAGTGAATTATTGTCTTAAAATCTGTCTAAAATTGGACTTTGAACATGAATGTAAACACTGAGTGTCGCAGAAATAAAGCCAACAACACACGTTTTGCGTCTCCGTGGGAGGTGCATCATGGGACGCCAAGTGCAACTGACGTGGTATTCGAGTCTACTGATACTGACTTTACTGTAAATGTTACGACGTGAACGCACCTGTGAGCGCTCTGAAAACATACAGTGGTGTTACACGAGACCATTCAGGTTCTCTGGTCACGTGTGTGTGTACAAGTTTGTTTTTTTTTTCGTTTGTGGCTGACAGACTAGTCATGGACTATAACAAACCAATCAGGAAATTGTATCGTTGTTTTCTATGGTTTAAAAAATGCAGAAAAAAACATTTCCAGTTTAGTGTGGACAGCAGGCAAACCTTTTTTTAAAAGAAATCATTTTCAGTTTAGTGTGGACGGCAGGCAAACCTTTTTTAAAAGAAAACATTTTCAGTTTAGTGTGGACGGCAGGCAAACCTTTTTTTAAAAGAAAACATTTTCAGTTTAGTGTGGACAGCAGGCAATCCTTTTTTTAAAAGAAAACATTTTCAGTTTAGTGTGGAAGGCAGGCAAACGGGTGTTTTCAGTCAGAGAGAGGCGGAGCTAACGTTATGTCATGGGCTCCAGTTTGTGGTTTTTGTTTTGTTTTTTACAGAAATATGTTGCTTTTTAAAGATTCACAGATTTATGGTCTGAATGTCATCGGCAGATAAAAGTGCGATCACTGACAGACACTGATGTTTATCCGAGCTTAAATTAAAGGTTATTTCATACACTTGTGTGATTGGATTGGTGATTATTCAAAGAGCTGAGTTTCCTGAAGATTTTAGCCACTGAACAAAAGACTCCTGTAATAAAATCGACGTCAGTTTAAGTCTACAGTATCATCAGAACGTGTTTATGTCTTTATTTCACTGTGAGACAGACTTTTCCAACAGGAAGTTTGTAAACCACTCACTCTCCCACACCAAAGCCCATAGAGAAAACAGTGATCACACACACAGGAGTTGTTGATCCACTAAGTTCTAATGTCTTACTTTGTAAAATTCTGTGTTTGAAATCCTTTGTTCAGATTGACCTCAGTGACACAAAGTGACCACACGAGGCAGCAGAGGACCAGCAGCTCCTGTGTCCCCGTAGCTAAAATCACTGATTTTCTCTCCTGTTGGAAAAGTCTCTCACAGTAAGATGAAGACGTGAACACTTTCTGAAGAAATGTGGCCGTTTTGCCACTGAGAGCGAGCCTCCATGTTAAATGTCAGTTGTCAGCAGCAGGGGGCGCTCACAGTGCTGTCAGCACCTCTTCTCTTACTTTAGTTCTATTAGCTTTGTCTCTTAAAACCGTCTCACACTGCAAGAATCACTGATTAAAAAAGAAAAGAAAAAAAATCTGGTGAAAGTGGGAGAAACAAAAATTCACACTCATGTTTCTTGATGACATTATTATTATTAGTATTATTAGTATTATTATTATTGTAATAATAATAAGTGGTGGATCACAATAGTTAAAGTTAAAAATCCTAAAATAGAACCCATCAGTCAAGAGCGCTCCTTGCTCTCTGTCGCCTCCTACAGGTCGACCTGCTGCTCTGCAGCTGCTGCAGGTCGAGCAATGGAGCTCTGAGACGACATCGGCCAGTCCTGACCCGAGCCGCTGGAGACTGGACACACACACACAGAGGGGGGGTGTGGGGGCGGGGTTTACAGCTTTCTTACACTCATGAAAAACCTGGAAATTCTAAACTAAACACAAACCAAATGGAATAAAATAAAATACATGTTTTTATGCTGCACTAACCTGTGTGTGTGTGTGTGTGTGTGTGTGTGTCTCACCTGAGCGGCTGTTGTGAGTCTCAGGTGAAGAAGCAGCAGCTCTGTTCGACGTAAAACCTCTGCTTTTGTGTTTAATCCTGGAGCCTGTGGTCAGAGAATCAGACGTGAGGTCAGAGAATCAGACGTGAGGTCAGAGAATCAAACGTGAGGTCAGAGAATCAGACGCAGGTCAGAGAATCAAACGTGAGGTCAGAGAATCAAACGCGGAGGTCAGAGAATCAAACGAGGTCAGAGAATCAAACGTGAGGTCAGAGAATCAAACGTGGGTCAGAGAATCAGACGTGAGGTCAAGAATCAGACGGAGGTCAGAGAATCAGACGCGGAGGTCAAGAATCAGACGTGAGGTCAGAGAATCAGACGCGAGGTCAGAGAATCAGACGTGAGGTCAGAGAATCAGGCGGAGGTCAAGAATCAGACGCGAGGTCAGAGAATCAAACGCGGAGGTCAGAGAATCAGGAGGTCAGAGAATCAGACGGGGTCAGAGAATCAAACAAGGGTCAGAGAATCAAACGTGAGGTCAGAGAATCAGACGGGAGGTCAGAGAATCAGGAGGTCAGAGAATCAAACATGAGGTCAGAGAATCAAACGTAAGGTCAGAGAATCAAACGTGAGGTCAGAGAATCAGACATGAGGTCAACGTTTAAAGGTTTACCATCTTTAGTGAAGATCGTAGGAAGTTTGGTTTCTGTGTTTCTGATGGATGGTGCGTTCAGGCGACCTCTGTAAATATGTCCATCTAGTCCGATGATGTCCACCTCCTCTGACTGACCAGTCAACACACACACACATATATCAAATAAACCACTCACTCTCACACATCAAACCTCATAGAGAAAATCAGTGATTGTAACATTACACACACACACACACACACACACACACACACTGCTGCCTCCATCACTAAGATCAAATCTCTTATTTTGTAAATTCAGTGTTTGAAGATCTTCATTCAGATTGATCTCAGTGACACAAAGTGACCACACGAGGCAGCAGAGGACCAGCAGCTCCTGTGTCCCCGCAGCTAAAATCACTGATTTTCTCTCTGGACTTTGGTGTGGGAGAGTGAGTGGTTTACAAACTCTTTCTTCCTGGTTCTAAGCAGCAGGGGGCGCTCACTGTGTCAGGACCTCATACATCATAGGTTAATTGTGTCAGTGCGAGTCACATTCTTGACCTTTGACCTGGAAATGAGTCAACTCGTACCGGGATAAGGACGTCTACGTCCGGGAGGGCGTGGCTCTTCGTGGACTGCACGCCGCTGCGCCGCTGGTTGGCCGATGTGACAGTGTGACTCCCGCCGCAGCTCCGCGACACCACCAGGTGGCAGTAGTCTGGCAGCTCAGGGACGTGATCACTGAGAGAGAGAGAGCGCACACACACACACACACACACACACACACACACACACACAAACACACACCTTGATTTTCCTGTTTTTGACTGACAACATTTTCATGGATCCATTGAGGAGGGGGTGTGGCTTAAACTTTTCATGGTCATTTTTTAAATGATGATACGGGCACCACTCTCTGTCCCTGCTTTAACAACGCTCTGATAGTCTGGTGCCACCTGCTGGTGAACAGAGGAACAGCGGGGGAGGGGGGAGGGAGGGAGGGAGGGGAGGGGCTAAAGGTACGTCACCTCCTGTTATTATGTCGAAACTGCTCCAGAGCATAAACGGTGAACGGCCTCATGGATCTGTGTGAGGGGAATCCAGGAGTGGAGGGCAGCGCCACCAAGTGTCTGTGAGTGAGACACACACACACACACACACATAAAACATCGATATGATTAGTAATCGCGATAATATGATCATTTGGCTCCTGAGGTAACATTGAAGTTGATTATGGTTTTAAACGTATTCATAGAAAGAGACATTTCCTAATCTGAGGCCAAACTAAATACTTTTGTTGAATCTTCGTCAGTTTAAGTCGACGATATCTTTAAGAACACGTCCACCTCTTTATCTCACTGATACACAGACTTTTCCACTGACTTTCTTTATGGACTTTGGTGTGGGAGAGTGAGTGGTTTACAATCTACAGTTTCCTGTAGATTTGTGTTCGTACACATGTACTAAACAAAATAACGCGAGGCAAGTACAGATAATTCACGACTTACGGTCCTGGTGTGTGTTTGACGACAGGTCGGTCACAGGAGAGACAGTGAAATCTGTCCACCAGGCGCCTGAAACCAGAGAGACAATGAGCACACGGAACGCGTTCCATTTGAAGTCACAACGCGGGAATTCCCACGTCTTTCTATACCATTGCATTTGTACGATGTTTTTAAACGTCTTTCTATACCATTGCATTTGTACGATGTTTTTAAACGTCTTTCTATACCATTGCATTTGTACGATGTTTTTAACGCCTTTCTATACCATCGCATTTGTACAATGTTTTTAAACGTCTTTCTATAACATCGCATTTGTACAATGTTTTTAAACGTGTTTCTATACTATCGCATTTGTACGATGTTTTTAAAGGTCTTTCTATAACATTGCATTCGTAAGATGTCTTTAAACGTCTTTCTATACCATTGCATTTGTACAATGGTTTTAAACGTCTTTCTATACCATCGCATTTGTACGATGTTTTTGACGTCACATTGTACCACTACATTTGTGCGATGTCTGACGTCTTTCTGTACGATCACATATTTGACTTAGTCTCAATAGTTACTTGTTATTAACTACTAATAGTTAGTTTTTGCAAACACCAAAACAGAATCTTCTCTAATCATCGACTGAACTTCCCGAGCAGAACTGCGTTTAAGCACGATGACCTGTGGAGGGCAGCACTGCACAGAAATATTATTATTGTCATTATTAGTAGAAAAAGAAGAGGAAGAGGAGGCGGCCTCTAACTTCCTGATGGCGGCAGCGTCGTCATGTTCGGGAGCTTCCTGTTTCCGCAGCTTCTCGTGGATGTTCTTCCAACGATCTTCAAGCTGCTTCTTCACAGAGTCCAGCTCGATCCGGTTCAGCTGCCATGAGACAGGAAGTCAAACACAAAATGCTGCCCAATTTACACCAAAACAATACAATTTACAGCTTTTTTAGATTAAAGAGATAAAATTAAAGTAAAATTAATTCAAATTTGGCCCGGCCCTCAACAATATATGTTGGGGAAAATAATTGACACCCATGTTCTATACTGTAAACTTTTTTACAATATTTTTGATGTCTTACTGTACTATACTTTTAACGTCTTTCTATACTACGACATTTTTGCGATTTTTTTAACATCTTTTTTTACGGTGACATTTCTTTGAAGTCTTTCCAAACCATAACATTTGGCGTCGTTCTCTACCCCGACAGTTGTCCGATATTTTTTTAACGTCTTTTTATGCTATTTGTGTCTTCTCTTCCCGTGCCGTGTCTTTTTATATCTCTTTACGCTGGAACATTTTTAATAACATGTCTTTGCAGCATTTCTCCTCCACATGAAGGTTTCAGCGTCTCACCTTACACTCCATCTCAGTGGACAGTTGGTGGACGACCTTGTGCCAGTTCTGCTCCTGACCCGTCACTTTGCTCAGCAGCTCGTGGAACATGTCGGTGAGCTGCTCTGTCGCAGAGTCAAACTGCCGGCGACTCACTTTACCGTCCAGAGCACATTTGTCCGCCTTCTTCACACACGGAGACACAAAAACACTTTAATACTATGCTGTGAGCGCCCCCTGCTGCTGAGAACCAGCCTGAGACTCACTCAGTGAAAACATGGCTGCCAGCGGACACACGTTACAAAAAACTCTACTATACTACTTCATCTCACTGACTTCCACTGAAGTTTGTAAACTGCAGTGTCCTGTTGGAAAAGTCTGTCTCACAGTGAGATAAAGACGTGAACATGGTCTGAAATTATCCTCCTTATTAGCCATGTTTTAACGATGGCTCTCAGCAGCAGGGGGCGCTCTGACCTCTGCATTTTGAGATTAACAAAGTGGAAATAAGTGTGAATATTTTATTTTTTCCAATCTCAAGAGTATATTTAAACTGAATTTGTAACAAACAGAATGTTTTGAAGTCACGTCAACAAAAGAGTAAATGAAAATCAATAAATCTCTAATTTAATCTAATCTCTGTGAACAGATGATAGTAAAATGAGATGAAATAAATCCACTTACAATTTCCGTCTCGACCATGTGTTTGTCGGCCTTCCTCTCGTCCAGCTGCTGCATCGTCTGATACATTTCCTGAATTAAATGAAACACTAATCTCATTAACCTAGTATCAATAATCTACAAAAAAAAAGATCAATATCCTCGATATTAACTCACAACAGACATAAAAAACAATAATCTGGATATTAACATGGATTATATTTAAAAGTTACGTGCTATAGCTTTAACCTGTTAAATAAATATGTTTTGACCTCTATGTGGCGCTGTTTCTGTCCACTGTCCTCGTACAGACGTCTCATCGAGTCCTGCAGCTTTTCACACTCGTCCTGAAGCTGAACAATCGTCTGCTGAACGTCGTCCACCGTCTGTACACACACACACACACACACACACACACACACACACACACAGACACACACACACAGACACAGAGACACACACACACACACACACAAACACACACGTAGATGAGGAGGTGAGAGAGTGTGACTGTGTCTGCTTTCAGTGTCTCTCTCTCACCCTCTGGTGGTCACTCATGACTCCTCCCATCAGCACCTTCTGCTGGTTCAGCTGATCCATCAGGTTTTTGTTCAGGTCCTGAAACCCTTCCACAGTAAAGTGGTTTACAGACGCGCGTCTGTCCTCTCTGAGTGGACTCAGCTGGGTCTGGAGTTGCGTCTCGTCCACTTTTCCGTCCTCCAGCGCTGACACACGAGTTTCCAGCCCGGAGAACTTTTCCCTCAGTTTGCCGACATTCGTCAGCGCTTCCAGCGTCTCTGAGTAACGCTGCAGGACACCTGCAGCCACAGGTCCTGGTCCAGGATCAGTCTTCTGGTGAGGCCAGGTCTCTGAGGACGGGTGGTGTCTGTCAGAGGTGCTGTGGAGACGTGTGTGTGTGGGTCTGATCTCTGAAGCCTCATCAACAACTTCCTGTTAAAGACGAGGAGTACGGAGGAACGTTAGTGCCACATGTGAAACAGCAGGAATTCTGACGTTAATCTTGAATTCTGACTTTAATCTTGAATTCTGACTTTAATCTTGAATTCTGACATTAATCTTGAATTCTGACATTAATCTTTTATCCTGACTTTAATCTTGAATTCTGACTTTAATCTTGAATTCTTACCGTGAACATATTCCAAACTTTTTGAACATGAACTTGTTGACTTGAAGTTTTAAAACTTAAGGACATGAGCGAGTGAATCTTCATGTGTATGAGCTGAACTTGGTCTCTGGCTGATTTGTCTCTGGCTGATCTCACCTCGTCCAGGTCCTCGTCCAGGTGTCCTCTGTGTCCGAGCAGAGACGACTGCATCACGTCCCAGGTCACAAAGACACTCGTGTCCACGTCACGCAGCGTTTTCTGTCACAAGAGAAGAATTCAACTTTTACCGTCATTGCAGCTTTCACGTTGGGGGCGGAGTCTGTAAAATATGGACAACAATATGGACACAGGTGATGGTGGATCAGAGCCACACCCCCTCTGGCCTGCAGCTAATTTATTTGTTTTCCAGTGGCCACATGTGGTACTGCAAGAAAAAACACCAAACCTCAGAGATCTGTGACACAGGAGCTGCTGGCCCTCTGCTGCCTCGTGTGGTCACTGTGTGTCACTGACATAAATCTCAACAAAGGATTTCAAACACTGAAGTGACATCATTTAAGAAAGTCACACACACACACACACTCACTCACCAGGTCGTCCACACTGTGGCGGCACGTCTCCACGGCGGCGACCGCCGTCTCTGTCTCAGCAACAAGCATCTGAGGGGAGACACACTTTTCTGAACCTTGAAATAATATCTTCAGAAACTTGGTTTAGATTGTTCTTTTAAATGCGTCAGATAAATAAAAGAAGGAACAAAAGTTCTGTTCATTTTTCAATAAATGTAAACTATTATTGTTAATATCACGGTATTTAGTAGTTAATCTCACACTGTGCTGGTGGTGGAGCTCCTTAATTTCATCCTTCAGATTATCTGGTATGAGCTTCATGAGCTGTGACGATCACACAGAAAAAGAAAGAAGAGAAATCAGCTCACAGCTGAATGGATGACAAACTTCACATGACTTCACACCAAACCTCATAGAGAAAACCAGTGATTTTAGCTGCGGGGACACTGCTGCCCCGTGTGGTCACTTTGTGTCACTGACGTCAATCTGAGCGTAGAATTTTAAAAGCCAAATTTTACAAAATAAGACATTTGAATAGTGATGGAGGCAGCAGTGGATCAACAACTCCTGTGTGTGTGTGGGAGAGTGAGTGGTTTACAAACTTTACTTTCCTGTTGGAAACGTGTCAACAAAGGAACACTAACCCGTGTGTGCGTGTGTGTGTGTGCACATTCCTGAGCTGCTGGTGTGTAACTTGTGTCAAACGCGCCCGGACATGAGCTGATGCATCGCAGACCCCACACGGCTTCACGGCTTGTTAATGAGTCACATCACCACCCCGCACACATCTGTGACCTCTGACCTGGGTTCCCGCGCCCTTGGTTGACACATTCAAGCACTTTTCAAGGAGTTTCCAGGACCAAAATTCCCCAGGGACTGAATGTGCTAACTCTGCTTAAGAAGGGAGGACAACTTATTAGAGCTCGTCTTTGTTCTCCAGAGACGTTCTCCGGGACATGTTCTCCTCCAGAGACACGTTCTCTGAGAGACGTTCTCCTCCAGAGACACGTTCTCTGAGAGGCGTTCTCCTCCAGAGACATGTTCTCTGAGAGACGTTCTCCTCCAGAGACACGTTCTCTGAGAGACGTTCTCCTCCAGAGACACGTTCTCTGAGAGGCGTTCTCCTCCAGAGACATGTTCTCCTCCAGAGACACGTTCTCTGAGAGGCGTTCTCCTCCAGAGACATGTTCTCCTCCAGAGACATGTTCTCTGAGAGACGTTCTCCTCCAGATACACGTTCTCCTCCAGAGACATGATGGGAACAGGAGGCGACCTCCTGGTCAGAGGTGATAATGACCGCTCAGTTACTCTTTAAACAGCAGCAGCCTCATTGAGAAGAGTCACTTATTAAGCGGAGCCGTGTCACGCACACACACAAACACACACGCACACACACACACACACACACGCACACACGCACACGCAGACTGAGTGTGAGTGTGTGTGTGTGTCTCCTGCAGAGATGTCAGTGGGTGAATAGCTCTCAGGTGAAACACAGGACATGCTGCAGGTGAAGCCGCGTCCTTTAGATCTGAATCATTCATGTCCCCGGTGGTCAAACGGGTGTATCCACTGACTTCACCATGACGAGGTCACCTGACGTGACCTCGCCCACCACGCTCTCACACCTGTTGAACTCTGAAACACTGAATCAGTGAAACAAAAACACTGACCAAAAAAAAAAAGAGACACACACACACACACAGGACAGAGTTCCGTCCTCTGGTCTCGTCCTGATGGACGTGGACAGTTTGTGCTAACATTAGCTTGTCTCTCTGACAAAAGAGACACGCAGGTCATTTGAGACGTCAGGACGTCCCTCGTCTCCTATTGTCCTGTCATCAACGACTCAATAATGTGCAGAGCACAGAGGAGATGAAGAGGAGTAAGGTGTCGCACACACACACACACACACACACACACACACACACACACACACACACACACACACACACACACACACACACACACACACACACACCTCGGCTGTCCTACTGCGAGAGGACACTTCTGACAATGATGATCAACACTGATGCCACCGACACAAAATTGTACCCACTTAACATAGGACAAAAGACAAGTCTGCGATGTCTACATCACATGATCACGTCTTTTCTCACTGTGAGACACACTTTTCCAACAGGAAACTCAACTTTGTAAAACACTCACTCTCCCACACCAAAGTCCTTAGAGAAAATCAGTGATTTTAGCTCGCGGGGACACAGGAGCTACTGGTCCTCTGCTGCCTCGTGTGGTCACTTTGTGTCACTGAGGTCAATCTAAATTAAGAATTTCAAAGTGACAAAATAAGACATTTGAAGTGAGTGATGGAGGCAGCAGAGGATCAACATGTTCAAATCACTGATTTCTTTCCAAACTTGAGTCTGTGGCTGGTTCTCAGCAGCAGGGGGCGTGTCACCACATTATTGTGTCAGTCCACAATAATCGACCATTAAAGCGTTTAAAGTGAAGGAGCGGCTTCTCTCACCTCAGACACGCCGTCCTCGCAGCTCTGGAGGCGGGAGCAGAGCTCCGACTGTCCGCCTGTCCGTTCCTGGAGCTCTGAGCCGGACTGAGGCTCGGGCTCCACGTCCTCCTCCTCGTCCTCGTCCACCTGCAGCGGTGAGGCGGCGTCCCCGGGCGGAGACGCCCTCCACCGGACCTTCACATCACGGAGTCCGAGCCGCCTCAGCACGGCGAGGAGCAGCGCGTGCAGGGCGCTGAAGTTGACGGTGCCCGCCTGAGGTGTCCCGATGGATAAATCCAACAGCTCCTTCAGAGTGAGCGCGTCCTCCTCCGACATGTTTGTTTGTTTGTTTGTTTGTGGGCGGGAAAGTTTCACTGAAAGTTTCTCTTTGAGCGCGCGCAGGTGACGTGTTTCTTCTTCCTGTGACGAATGTTTTTTGACGGCGAACATAAACCTGAATAAATGAATTAATGACTTCTGTCTTTCTGTGACCGGCGTCTCACCTGACACACACACACTAACAGTGGCGTCAAGCCGCACACACTCACTCAACGGAAACACGTTTAAATTCCCTTCAAAATAAAATAAATAATGAACGATGTGGAAAACTTCATCTTCACTTTAAATTAAACGAAGGACACACACATTCTTGTAAACAGTACCATAAGGTGATACTTGAGTGGTCAGTCGATCATCAGTGACGGGACAATACACGTCAGGTAACAATAACAGGGGGCTTTTCATTTGAACCTTCTACCGGATGTGGCGTGCTGTGAATGTGTCCTACTTGGCGAAACACAGATTTCCCACGTTGGTTGCTAGGCAACATGAAGCAAGAGACAGGCTTCTCAGAGGGGGAGAAACGTCAGATTTCTGGTACTTGGAACTTTTACTGAGTCAAAGCTTCAGGATGAAAATACACTCGGTACAAAGAAGCGTCAACGCCTCGTCACAGACTTTATTGATCCTACGCTGGGGAAATTCACCTGTTACAGAAGCAGAAGGGGTCAAAGGTCGACACGTGACATGGCCGTCAGTGTTGAGTGACCACTGTGTGGCGCTGGAGAGAGAGAGAGAGAGTCTACCAGACCAGAGTCTGTGAAGGTGTACTTACTGTTGCCACTAGCTCGCCCTGAAAACTCAGTCAGATCGTGATTTTCTCAGATCGTGATGTGCGCGCATGACACGAACCATCAGAGCAGCAACCTCTTAAATGTGGAGGTTAAAGGTCACAGAGAAGAGTCAGGGTCAGAGTTCATGTCAGTTGAGCGGTGCTCAGCAAATCTTCACAATAACATTTTTATTGACGATTAAAAAAACAATCATGTTTCTAAATCACTACATTTTCAGGTATAAAATCATACAAGCAAGTTCCCTTATTTTTACCCCGCGATCGTTTACATCCACAGAGACGAAGCACGAGTCGACCTCGCCGCGAAGAGGCTGCGCGTTTCACACGTTCACATGCAGTTTCATGGAGCCGAGGTCGTAGAGTTTACGTGCAGCGGACAGAATGGATTTATTGGCCGTGTACGTGTGACTCCACCTCCTTAGGGGGCGCTGTAGCTCTCTAGAAGAGGTTCCCCAACTTCTGGTGTAAACAGAAGGCACCGCGGTCCAGGTCGACCAGGAAAACACAGAATACCAAGCAGCTGAACGGAGGCGTTATCGCCACCTGGTGTCGCGGTGTCAGACCTTTGTTAGGAAGGAGATGAACGCATGAAGCTGCCAAAACCATGGAAACTAACGCTTGTTTTCATGCATTCATCAATGAGTCGTTTGGTTCAGAAGCAAAGAAAACGGAAACGATTCCCATTTAACAAGCTGGAAAAACTGATTGAGGTATTTTATGAATCTCGATGATTTTGTGATTAATCTTTACCCGTCACACAAACAGAATGATTATAACTAAAAGTGTTCGCACTGAGACCTCGTTCAGATCTGGTCTGATTAGACGTTTGCTCATTGTTCTTTAATTCATCGTTTTTCGATGACCTCATTTGTGTATTTAATTATTTAAATTATACTTTCTATAAATGGAGAGATGGAACATTAGTGTTTTGTTTAGATCTTCTCTCGTACTGTAGGGGGCAGTATTACAACTCACGTGTGAAAGGTCGTGTTAGGTCATGTGATGGATCAGCGAGGACAGATGATGTGAGCAGGTCTGAACGAGGTCATGGTGATTAAAGAGAGGAATATTGTGGAATATCGCAGTGTTCCGGAGCGACCGCTCTGTCAGTTTGTCAGCAGAGGCTGGAATACCTTCATCCTCCTTCATCTGCATGTTTTTCTGGAGTGAAAAACTTCTTCTCTTCTTTCGTGTCTTCCAGCCATCGTCCCGTCGTCGTTCCTCGTTGCAAACACGAATCAGATGGTGCCGTAGTCTGACTCCCGCCTGTTGGCCTCGGCCAGCGTCTCAGCCACGAAGAAGGACATGGAGCCCAGGAAACCCCAGACGACGAGGATGAGCAGCTGCCAGTGCAGCAGCAGGAAGTTGCTGTAGCAGAAGGCGACGGCGGCCGCGACGCACTGCAGTGGGAAGAACCACAACGACAATGAAGTCAACGACAACGTAATCTTCCATTAAACTAAACTACAATAGATATTTTTTTATTTTGAAAGAATAACTATTTAAACTAAAGATAACAAGAAAATATGTATTTTATTTTGAAAAAATAACTGAAACTAAAGATAACATAAAATGTGTATTTTATTTTGAAAGAATAACAACTTAAACTAAAGATAATAAGAAAATGTGTATTTTATTTTGAAAGAATAACAACTGAAACTAAAGAACATAAAATTGCGTATTTTATTTTGAAAGAATAACTACTGAAACTAAAGATAACATAAAATGTGTATTTTATTTTGAAAGAATAACAACTTAAACTAAAGAACCAGAAAATGTGTATTTTATTTTGAAAGAATAACTACTTAAACAAAAATGTGTAATTTATTTTGAAATAACTACTAAAATGAAAGATAAAGCAAAACCATGCATTCTGTTTTCCGACTAGAAACTAAAAAGAACATTATTTTGACAGGAAGTAGTCACAGAATCAGGTGGTGACGGTGAATCTAAAGTTGTTTTTTTGCGACAGAGCAAAAGAAGAAAGTTTAAATCACCTGGATGAACTTGAAGGCGGCGAAGGCGGGGGCGCTCCTGTCGTGGAACATGAAGCCGACGATGCTCATGAGCTGAGTGTTGAAGCAGCTGTCGCCAAACCCAAGCAGGAAGCTGCAGAGCATCGCCACGGCAACACTGAGCCACAAACAGACAACAGGAAGTCATCCATGAGGAGACAAAATGGCTGCCAACAGGGACATCAGGAAAAAGCGATTTTAGCCACAACAGGAAAGTGAAGTTTGTAAAGCACTCACTCTCACACACCAAAGTCCAGAGAGACAATCAGTGATTTTAGCTGGCGGAGACACAGGAGCTGCTGGCCCTCTGCTGCCTCGTGTGGTCACTTTGTGTCACGGACGTAAATCTAATTTAAATATTTAAAGTGGCTAAAATCTGTTTTTCCTTGAGTCTCTGCTGGGAACCAGAGGCTCAGCAGCAGGGGGCGCTCACAGCAGTCAGCAGTGACTATGTGTCAGTAGATCTTTCTCTTTACCTCGGGGTGATGTAGGCCTGCAGCTCGGTTCCTGCTTCTGGGGCCAGCGGCGCGTCACTGGCAATGTTCAGGAAAATCAGGTAAAAAGCGACAAAGTGAGTGATGAGCCCCAGCAGCACCACCGGGTTCCTCCCAAAACGGGAGCTTCTGTTCAGCATCCCAAATATGCCCCCTCCTGGCCAGACAGAGGAGGAGGAAACAGCCTTTTGATGAACTGTTCTGGTCGTTTGCCTGTGACAAAGCTGCTTTTTCCATCGGCTCACAGGACTCACCTAAGATCTCGCCGACGCCGATGAAAATCCCAGAGACGCCAATCAGACTCTTTGCATCTTTTCCAAAGCCCGTCATTGCTCCAACACACGTCCCGTACACGCCGCTGTAGAAGGTGAGCTCCAGACCTGACGCAGCAAGAAACAAAGACAAACAGTATCAGCTACAAGTGCCTTCACACGCGCGCGCGCGCACGCACGCGCACACACCATGTGTCATTCTGGCTGCACCCACCTGAGTAAGCCAATGGGACGCTCAGCAGCAGCATTTCTTTGGTGACAAATATTTTACACGCTTGAACTGGGAAAAACAGACAAAGCAGGAGTGAACACGTGATGATTGTGTTTCCTGTGATGGAATTACACACAAAGATAAACATCAACGCAGTGTCACAGAATGTTCGCCAGCGGCGCTCTCTGGAGCAGAGTGAGGGAAAAACTGTCGTAATGTTTTCACCAGAGGGTTCAGCCAGATACGATATTATCATAATATTTAAGTCAGGGTAAGATATTATCACGATACATTATTGTGTATATATACACATGTATGTATATATGTATATACACATGTATGTATACATACATGTATATATGTATATGTATAAGTATATATATATATATATATATATACACATACACACGAAAATATTATATGCATTTTATTTTGAAAAATAACTACTGATGCTACACAGAAAGACAACATAAAATGTGTATTTTATTTTGAAAGAATAACTACTTAGACTAAAGACAATGCGACAATGTGTATTTTATTTTGAAAGAATAACTACTTGGACTAAAGACAACGTGACAATGTGTATTTTATTTTGAAAGAATAACTACTGAAACTAAAGATAACATAAAATGTGTATTTTATTTTGAAAGAATAACTACTGACGCTAAAGATAACATAAAAATGTGTATTTTATTTTGAAAGAATACTATACTACTATCAGATATGCTCAGTGTTTTCAGGTTCTGTCATTATATTTAAAGTGACAGTCAAGTCCTCCAGCTTCAAGCTCGGACTGCTGTTGCTCGTTATTACAGAAGTTTTTCCTGCCAACATGGCGGCGTAAACAAACAGGAGTCATGTGATGTAGTGACTGAAACTTACTGAAGGCGTCTACAGCTTGTGAGCAGAGGCTGGAGTGAGGAGAGCTGTGGGAGAAGAACAACTGATGACGACGACAACAACAAACACGATAAACTTTCACTCATCCCTGAACTGGACTCGGTTGCCGTGGCGACTGTGTCGCAGTAATATGGAGGCGAAACAGGAAAAGGACCACAAAAGGACAGTCAAGCTGCTGTGGCTTCCATTTGTCTTTTTTTTTAAAAAAGGACATTTACACTTTAAAAACGTCCAAACATGTCACCATACGATATTGACATTCAAGTCACAATACGATATTATCACGATACTTAAGTCACAATACGATATTATCACGTCATGACACAAAATGATCAAGATATTCGTGTCACGATACAATATTATCACAATATCTAAGTCCCAATACGATATTAGCGCGATATTTAAGTCAGGGTACGATATTATCATGATATTTAAGTCACAATATGATATTATCATGATACAATATTATCACAATATTTCAGTCACGATACAATATCACGATATTTAAGTCACAATATGATATTATCACGATACTGAAGTCACAATGCGATATTATCACGATATTTAAGTCACAACACGATATTGTCAAATACTGTGTATCTGCGATATCACATCACACAGACATCACAAACAGCACCATCTAGAGGACCTAAAAAATGCTAATCCACAAAACCTTCAATGTTTATCAATACTTGGTGTCTCAAAGGCGAAATATCGCCACGTAAAATATTGCAATATTTCCTCTCGTCCATGTTCAGATCAACATCTGCTGAAGAAACAGTGAAACATGAGCTGTGGTCAAAGACTGCCGCCTCACCTGACGGTGGAACTCTCTGCAAACTCCGCCTCCAGCAGTGACTCGGACACGTCGGAGGACGAGGACTCAGGTTCAGGATTCCGGATCAGGAAGAAGAGGAAGCAGCCGACCAGGCTGATCACGGTGAGAGAGATGAAGACGGTCCGACGATCTTTGTCTGCGACAAACAACGCCAAACGTTCTCCTCTGTCGTCAAACAGCAGCTCCACTTTTCACACATTTACAGAGAATTGAACAAATTACCTGTGATATGAACGTGTCCATGCCAAGCAAAGTATATGTAGAGGTTTCCAAATAACTGGCTGCACAGAAATAAAGGACGGAAGTGGGTTATTAACCTATGACTCCAATAATTGTTTAAACTATTGTGTTCGCTGACTGTTTTATAAATAATTCAAACCAGTTTCTGCCATTTTTCAGCTTTTAAATGTGAATATTTTCTACTTTCTGCCATTTTTCAGCTTCTACTTTCTGTCATTATATGTCATATATCTCAGTATATATCAGGATATAGTCTCAAATATATACACATCAGTATTATTATTATTGTTTATAAAAACAAGCCTTAGTTTAATGAGCAGACTCACCTGAACTGAAGCAGAGCCCAGAATATGCCGCTGTTTCTCCCAATGGTGTCATTGGTGGAGTTGATGGTGAGCACGTTTCCCTGAGCTGTCCACAGAACTGCACAACAAACAAACAAACAAACAAACAAACAAACAAACAAACAAACCGGGGCTCAACCACTGTACGGAAAATGTCTAATGTGACGGCAGAAAGTCACCGATCGTGACAGAAGGTGGAGACAAAAGTGTTTTCACCTGCCGCTCCGACTCCGACAAGAACAGACGCTGTGTAGAAGCTCCAGGTGTACGGGTAGATGAACATGGCGATGTAGCCGCTGTGGAAGAGAAAACAACACGGGGACACGTTAGGAGTTCGGTTTCAGCGCGAAAAACAGTGTGGGCTTGATAGTCGCCGTGGGTTTTACCTGTACAACAGACCACTGAAGAACATGGACAGCTGTGGTCCAACGACGGCCACCACTGAGGGAGCGATCAGGTTGGACGCAGAGAGAACTCCATAGATGATTGACATGCTAAACAACAGAGATATAGATATATGTATGCTGCTGTAGCATTTGCTTTATTTCCCTACATATAAAGTATATATATATATATATATACACATATATACATAAATGTAGGGAAATAAAGCAAACGCTACAGCAGTAGGGGGCGCTCACAGCACAGTCAGCGTGGTCTCACGTTGCACACAAACTCATGACGAGAAATGTCTTGTGCTAACAACGTGACAAACTTCTTTCGCACGTCATAAAACACGTGAAAGTGTTACCTGGTGTAGCCGCTGCCATGGAACTCGGTGCTGTTGAAGCTCTTGATCACGGTTTGCTACAGAGACACAGACGGAGGTGAGACCGTTAATGACTCAACATCTGAGCTTCTTGTCCATGTGACGTCAGTCTGAGGTCAGGGGTCATTTCTCTGGACTTGTGACGAGTTTGAGTGACAATACTCTGTAAAATTCTATGTGAATACACTTTAAAATACTATGTAAATACTCTGTAAAACCAATATAATCTACTGCTTATGATCTATCATCTATCATCTATATCACATGACCTTAAAATATACACTTGGAAAATTGTATGGAAAGGAAAATTATTACCTTTCATTTCAGTTAAAACCTACTTTATTTCTTTAAATGAAGAATATTTACGTTAATATTTAATATTCACAGACTTTAAATGTGGTCAAATTCTGCCATCCTGCGATGTTGTGTTGTCATTATTTTGTTTGGAATAATATGAAATGTGTATGAGAAACAGTTGGACGTTACATTTGTGTTTTGTATTTGCTTGGTTTGTGGAATGAAATGAAAAATAAAATTAACAGTCTGGACTGACCCACCTCGATGTTGCCACATGTTTGAAAAGCAGTGAACATAAACATGAAGCTGAAGCCAAGGATGAGGATGTTCAGCAGCTTCTTCCTCTCCGGACTCATGTTGGAGGATATTCTTAAACGACTCGAGGATAAAAATAAAAGCAACTACAGGAGAGAAGTGCACATCTGAAAGAAGAAGAAACACGTGGGAGAAGTGTGTGAACGTCCACAAATAAAACAAATAAAGACACATTTTCTCATTCAACCATTGAAAAATACACTCATCCATGATCAATTCTTTATGATTTGACCACAAACATACAAATACGACTTTACTGTGGTGAACTGACCGAGCTCACCAACATGCAGTCCAATACGTTTATTTTTAAGTGCCACAAGGGGGAGCTGCATCTCACCAGTCAGTCTTCACTTTAAAATATCGTTTCCACAGCAGGGAGCGACATCGCTCCCGAGACGACCGTGTTCCACATGAGAAGTGACAACAACAAAAAACCTTGCTTGCAAATGTCATCGGATATCAGACGGATAAAAAAGTAAAATCCGAATTCAAGAATACTTTCAGAATTGATTAATCTGTCCACTATTTTCTCTATTAATTGAGTAATTGTTTGGTCCAGAAAATATTCGCATTTAGGAAGCTAAAAAAATAACAGAAACTAGAAAATATTCACATTTAAGAAGCTGTAAATGACAAAGTAGAAAATATTCACATTTAAAAAGCTGAAAATTACAAACTAGAAAATATTCACATTTAAGAAGGTGAAAAATGACAGAAAGTAGAAAATATTCACATTTAAGAAGCTGAAAAATGACAGAAAGTAGAAAATATTCACATTTAAGAAGCTGAAAAATGACAGAAAGTAGAAAATATTCATATTTAAGAAGCTGTAAATAACAGAAAGTAAAATATTCACATTTAAAAGAAAATGACAGAAAGTAGAAAATATTCACATTTAAGAAGCTGAAAATGACAGAAAGTAGAAAATATTCACATTTAAAAAAATGACAGAAAGTAGAAAATATTCACATTTAAAAAAATGACAGAAAGTAGAAAATATTCACAGAAAATGACAGAAAGTAGAAAAATATCACATTTAAGAAGCTGAAAAATGACAGAAAGTAGAAAATATTCACATTTAAAATAAAATGACAGAAAGTAGAAAATAACATTTAAGAAGCTGAAAATGACAGAAAGTAGAAAATATTCACATTTAAAAGCTGAAAATGACAGAAAGTAGAAAATATTCACATTTAAAAGAAAATGACAGAAAGTAGAAAAATATTCACATTTAAACTGAAAATGACAGAAAGTAGAAAATATTCACATTTAAGAAGAAAATGACAGAAAGTAGAAAATATTCACATTTAAAAAAAATGACAGAAAGTAGAAAATATTCACATTTAAGAAGCTGAAAATGACAGAAAGTAGAAAATATTCACATTTAAAAGAAAATGACAGTAGAAAAATATTCACATTTAAGAAAAAAATGACAGAAAGTAGAAAATATTCACATTTAAGAAGTTGTAAATAATAGAAAGTAGAAAATATTCACATTTAAGAAGCTGAAAAATGACAGAAAGTAGAAAATATTCACATTTAAGAAGCTGAAAAATGACAGAAAGTAGAAAACATTGACATTTATTCAAACGAACGTTAAATTAACCCCACGCAGAAAAACAAAGGTTATATAATATATGAACGGATGAAGAGGAAGTGATTCATGTGAGCGATGCATCTATATTTTAATGTCGACAAAAAATAAACAACTCACCGGTATGTCTTCCACCGCGTAGCTTAGCTTAGCTGCTGCTCACTGGCTTTTCATTAGCGTCGTTAGCTGTTAGCACACGTTAAATAACATACTAGTTTGTTTCCTTCGCGTGATCCGGTTCATTCGCAGCTGAACGTTGTCAACATAAAGTACCGGGAGGAACACAACCGGAGACAAACACGGCAGTCACGTGGATGAGTCAGCTGACCACTTCTCCTTCTTCTTCTCTTTTTTTGGAGATTTTATGGCGGTTCGCAAACAACGATTCGGTGCATTACCGCCACCATCTGGTACGGAGTGTGGACTGCAATATATACATATATAAATATATATATACTGTATATATACTGTATATATACATACATATGTGCATGCATAGATACACGTATATCCATTTTTTCATTCGTATTTCCTCTGTGTCCTGTCTCGAGTTCCGTCAATCCCCTGGTGTATTTTAGAGCTGAAAAAACTACTTGATTAATCGATTATTAAATGAATCGTCAATTGTTTTGATAATCGAGTAATGGGTTTGAAGCTTTTTTCATGATTAAAACAAGATTTCTGACTGTTTCAAGTTCTTAAATGTGAATATTGAATCAAACGATTACTCAATTAATCGAGAAAATAATCGACCGATTAATCGATGGTGAAAATACACGTTAGTATTTAGTCTCAGTTCAGTGAACTGGTAATAAAAATAAAATAAAATAAACTGTCTGAAAAACGTAATGAATGTGTATTGATGTCTTCCATTTGGACCTAACCATCTACAGTTCGTGGATTGAATGACATCGTGACTGTAAATAAACTGAATCGTCAAAAGGCTACGATTTTTTTCCCCTTCTTTTGCTTCAAAGGATTTTTGGTAATTTTCCTGTTGCGAAAATGACTATGATCTGCGGTGACGTCACTTTTGGGGTGGGGCTATAAAGGCTTGTTTTTCAGCCGGACGAAATTGTCGGTCTCCATTTTGTGAAAAGCAGTGAAAGAAGCACATGAATCCGAGCAATTCCCCGTCAATCAGCAAGAAGCTTCAAGAAACCGAGCAGTCGACGGACGAATCCGCGGACAAAGTTGATATCGGAAAGGAAAGCAAATCAAATCGTATGTCCCGTATCGAGAACCTCAAATCTTATGGTGAGTCGTTTCTTTTATCCGCCAGAGACGAGGTGATGTGGGGGAAGGGCGAGTACGAATCAGAGGTTAATGTTAAGTGTTTTTATTTAAATTTAACACGATGCCCACACATCTAGGCGCTGAATGTATTGTAAGCACACAAACGTGGTATTAATTTAACCTAGATGGAGACCAAACGTCGGTTTAATAAAGAATCCCCGGCCGTCTTTGGTGACACAACGTCCGCCATTTTAGGCCTTCTCTCTGCTGCGATGCGTTAGCCTATTCTCTCAAGTACAACCGCTACAGACGCTACTTCAATCGAAATCCAACTCCGTTTTAACTCTGAATTGTGGTCGGTTTCAGTCTTCTTGTTTGTCTTGAGAAGCATTATTGAACATTATTGTAGTTTGAATACGATCACGACGACGGTGTTCGCCTGTTTTTAAAGGTTAGCGTTAATCGATGGCTAGCTGCCAGGCGTCACTAAGCTGTTAACGCGTATTTTTAGCACCTACGTCTGCGCAGTCGGTCTGAAATCTGAGATTCCACAGTCTCAGAAAGCCACCACGCGTGTATGTGTTCCGCTGTTTTTTTTTGGCAGCGTCGACCACAGGGAACAAAGGGGGTTTCAGACGGATTCTTTTAACGAAGACTCGGGGCGAAAACATCGGACGCCGCGGCCTGGTCCTGACGTAAGCCCGTTAAAGCCCCCGTTCTGCTCCAAAGGTTTTTTTACCCTCACGTAGAACGATTAATACATACGATTACCAGAAGAAACATGATTCTTTGCAATCAATTAATTTGTGCTATTTTCGCAATTAGCGTAATCGTTTTGTTCATATTAAATGTTGGATCACTGTTTTTCAAACATGTAATCGATTATCTCGAATGTCTTGTTGTCCCAAATCTGAAATGCTTCAGTTAAAAGGTTTCTTTGTTATATGGAGCAAAGAAACCGGATCAGCTGATTTTATAGTTGATGTAAATGAGACATTTTCACAATGTAAGTGAAATCCAGTAACCACTGAATTATTTAATGTGTAATGCTCGATTTAATTTATATTTTCTGTATTTGTCATTTGTCTTAAAGTGTTAATTTCCCTCCCCATTCCAGACCCCTTTGCTGATGCAAGTAAGGGTGATGCCGGGGACTACGTCCACATAAGAATCCAACAGCGGAACGGCAGGAAGACCCTCACCACTGTCCAGGGCATCTCTGATAGCTATGACAAGAAGAAGCTAGTCAAGGCTTTCAAGAAGGTATAAGCCTCGGGGTGGAGTTTGGTGTTTTAATTTATAATTCATGTTCATTCTTGGGCCACTAGAGGCCAATAAAGGGGATTTGGCACACAATTGGATGTTTGTTAAGAGCTGTAAATCCAGTGTTGGGACTAGTCCTGGTCCCAAAATAGGAGATCTGCAGGTTAAGTGTGCCTGGCTGTGCTGTGGGTAACTGTTTTTATGTTCTAACAGAACTTTGCCTGCAACGGGACTGTGATTGAGCACCCAGAGTATGGTGAAGTGATCCAGGTACAGGGAGACCAGCGCAAGAACATCAGCCAGTTCATCACTACCGTAAGTGTTGTCGGAGTGCAGCTGTGATGAGTGTTTGACAGGATTATTGTCCCTTCATATGCGGTTTCCATTGATTGTCTTTGTTTTGTGTCTTCTACAGTGTGGTCTCATCCCGGAGGAGCATGTGAAAGTCCACGGCTTCTAGTAACTGCCCTGTCTCTCCTGAAAGGCCATTTAAACCCCATCCCCCCTCCTATGTGCTGCTGTTGCGCTTCCTCCCCCTCTCTCCCCCTGCAGCTCCTGTTAACACGTGAATTACCTCTGATAAACATGAGACTCTGTAACTCCACCCCCTTACACTACCACCAGGGGGCAGGCTTGCTCTCTCAAAGACACACCACTGCAGCTCCACACAACATCAGGGATGAGTGGTGATGACCCTCCCACACACTTCATCCCCTCCCCTCCTTGATTTATTTTTTTAATTTGTTTTTTCTTTTTAGGCCTTGTGTCATAAGGCACAGTTTCATGTAACTTTTGTTTTGTACTTCAAGGTGTTTCAATAAAGGATGAGTCTCCATATGTTGGAGTGGAGTGGTGTCATGGGGAGTGGGGGCAGGTTGGATCATAGCTGCTTGAACGCACTGAGACGCAACAACTTTGTTTCAGTCTCAATGCCGACATCCCATGGTTACAGAACTTTTCACCACCCAAATTCAGACTGAATTTTTTTTTTTGCCAATGTAAGTTCATATGAACCATCTGGAGAGCAGTGATTTCCAAAGACTGGGTGGGGACCCACAGATGGGTTGGGAGTTTTTATTGGGTTCCCAGAAAAATATGCATCCTTTTAAGTTGAGATGTTTTAAAAGACATGCTTCAATGATGTAATTTACCCAACACTGCGTGGAAAGGATTCCAGTTTAAATTGAGATTAGGTGTTGCATTATGTATAAACTTGTTGTCACCATTGTTTGCCATCTTTAAAGAGTGACTGCTCTAGAGCAAATGACGTATAAACCCGTCTGAGGACAAGTAGCAGGTGAATAAAAATTGCAATAACCTGCATTACATTTGTCATGTTGCATTCAAATGAGTTACAGCCTGTATTCTGTTAGTTCCACTGCAGTGATGTAGTAAAACTGTGGATATAATTATAGAAGTTTTATTTAATGCCTGCTTCAGAAACTTGATTAAACCAGTTTTTTTTTATCTAATGCAATAGTAAGTTTAAATGCTGCGGAAGAGAATTAAAAGCCATGGCCACGCAACTAATTCAATAAAAGATCTGCAGTTGACAAAACTGTCCTGTTTGGTTTTTAACATTTTCCTACATAACTTTCACGGCAGCCATTTTGACTCAACGTCTGGAGAACTGTCCAGTGGTGGACATTTGTCTCGTCACCTTTCAAAGATTCAATTGTTAAATACAGACACTCACCAACAGTTTACTAGAATTCAATGTAGAGAAATACACCTATACCGTCTTTATGGCACAGTGTTCAGGAAGTTGAAGATTCTCATCCATTACCAGTTTTAACTGTAAATAAAACTACAAGTGGCGTTGCTGTTTGAAGCATCTTTATTTTGGTGCTTAAAATGCAAATGTGGTTATGAACTTGTGACTTTAAAAAGTGTTTTTTTAATTTCAAACACAAACATCCAATTATGTATATTATATAATCGCAATAACTTTTTTTTTACACAGCCTAAGTGCCCGACAACAAAAAATTTTATAAGATGGAGAAAAACTTTTAAAATGTACATTTTGCACCTTAATTTCGTGTAATAATTATATTTATGTGGAGGCATCAAACAAGTCTTAAATCTCCATTATTTTTATGCGACAGGTTTCAAACTACAGCATTTTCCAGTTTGTTTACACACTCACATCCGCGCTTGTGTGCGTCTACGTTGTCCCTCACCGGAACCCGTCTGTCTCCATGGTAACGCTGCCGCGCCGCCTTACGCTCGCGATGTTTTGCTAGCAGGGAGCAGAATCGCATCTTTTTCTACAATTTTTGTGGGTTTTTTTAAATAATAAAACTAAGAAACACGTTCGACGATGAGAACGCACTCGAAAATGACTGGCGGACATTTTGTGACGCGCTGGTGAAAGTGAAGGAGCATTGAGAGGTAAGAGCGTTAGCAGCAGCGTTAGCAGCAGCGTTAGCAGCAGCGTTAGCAGCAGCGTTAGCAGCAGCGTTAGCAGCAGCGTTAGCAGCAGCGTAACCAGCAGTGTTTGTGTAACGCAGAGGTAACAAACTCATGGCTCGAGGGCCATATGCGGCCCTCCAATAAATTTCATGTGGCCCACCACTTCATATGAAGTTATAATCAGTTGTTTCTGTATGGGCTTTTTGGGTAATCCTTTTGCATCATAGAAACGTTCTTATTGTGAACTACCACATCAACACAGACACAGGCTATTACTTAATGAGCCAGCATCCATAAGAAGAAGAAGAAGAAGAATGTGAGTTTTTAACCTAAAGTGCAACAATGAAAACAAACCAACACTAAAAATAATACGTAGGAAAGTGTATGATGTAACCAAATTACTTAGTCCACCGTCTGTCACCACATCGACCTTTGACCCCATTTATATGTGTGTGTGTGTGTGTGTGTGTATTTGGCATTATCTGATTTGTACGTTGTGCCTAATAAAGTGAGCGGTGACAAAACACTGTCTCTTGTTCCCACAGATGTGAGACCTGTGACGGACCAACATGTCCACACACACAGAGACCACAACGGTGAGCGACACACAGAGATGGACACACATCAACACACCAGAGACCATCAGAGACTACAGAGACCACCAGAGACTACAGAGACCACCAGAGATTACCAGAGACTACAGAGACCACCAGAGACTAGGGACCACTGGAGACCACAAGAGACTAGGGACAACCAGAAATCCAAACAATAATCTAAATTCTTTTGTATTGTTAAATAACAATGACTTTAATTTTAAGCCTAAATTTGACTTATTGTATAATTGTGACTCTTAAAATACTGTGTATAAATATCGATTTATTGGGTATTATTGTCAAAAATGTCAAATATAAAGCAAACATTATGTCTTTTCTTACTTCAAATGCGAAACACTTTTATTTGATGTATTTTATAGTTTTGTCCACGATAAGAGGCTGAAATAATCAGTAAATTCAGATGAATCCGTCAAAAACTGTAGACAGGAAGCTGCTAACAGAAGGACAAACGTACAGATGAAAACAGACTTGTGTTAGTGGAGGTAAGATAAGACATTTATGACAAAAACGAATTAGCTTCAGCCTTTTAACCTTTACAGCCTGGACTCAATGGTTAGTCCACTCTTTATTTCACATAATTAAAACGTTCACAAACGATGACTCACCGATGTTCCGCTGCATGTCTGTCGCGCATAGATTCTAATCCACAGTGGTAAAGAGTGTGGAGTGGGTTTGGAAGGATCAGGATCAGGCTTTGTGAGCACAGACAGAGCAGAAGAGTTAGTTTGGAGAACTTTCAGGAGCACATGTCATGAAAGAGGTGTGGCCCTCAAAGGGGGGTGTGGTCAGAGCAGGAGGAAGTTGCAGTTAATTGGGTCAAAGGTAAGGAACAGGAGCAGCAGTTGATTGGCAGCTGGAGGAGGCCAAACCAACAGAGGGATGAAAGCGGGTCAACCAAAACCTACACCAGTTTACTGGGGTTACAAACACCACACCGCTCCTGCACGACTGGGATTATAAAATCTACTTAACCCAAAATGAAGTTCTACTTAATATAAAGTGTGACGTTTATTTCCTCAGGTGCTGCACATCTGGGAGCTCGCCGTCCCTCTCCCAGCTGTGCTGATGATCACCGTGACTTTCTACATGATGCTCATGGGCGTCGGCCTGTGGATACGGTTCTGTCTTAAGGTTGGTGTTTTGTCTGGTTTTTTTGGGGACTGACAACATGACAATCATTATTTAGGTGAGGTCATAGGGGCAAGCTGATTTTTCATGGTAGTCCCTTCAGGAGATGACAAAGAGGCGGGGCTAATGTTCAACACGTTTATGTCTGTATGTGACGCAGGGTCATAGAACTGTGGTCTCCTATTGGACGTCCAGGAGAATGTCATAGGAAAACATCCAGGAGAACATCATAGCAGAACGTCCAGGAGAACGTCATAGCAGGACATCCAGGAGAATGTTGTAGGAGAACGTCAGACTAGGCAGAAAAATAGAAATACATGCTAAACTTCTCATCGGGGTGTCGTAGAGCATATGATCACAGCGTTAGTGTCCAAGCGCCGCCTCCTCCTCTGACCACAGTTATTTAACAGGAAAAGTAAACGCCATGTTTTGTCCCTCTGTCAGGACCGTTGTTCTGCAGAGTGTGGTGACTGCGGTCCAGACATTTCCATCTCTGAGCAGTGCTTCAGGCTGGCGGAGACGTGTGACTGCCGCCCGCCGACCGTGCGCTCATGTCTCAACCATTCGTGCCCTTCTCCCACAGTGAGTAACGTTCTATCGCTCCATTATTAAAGTACTGCAGGGCGCTAAAGGGCCGAGGCCGCGGTGAGTAACGCTCTATCGCTCCCTTATTAAAGCTATTAAAGTACTGCAGGGCTAAAGGGCGAGGCATGAAATAAGCTCTATCGCCATTATTAAAGTACTGCAGGGCTAAAGGGCGAGGCGCGTGAGTAGCATCACTCCTATTAAGCTTATAACGCAAGGCCAGCTTATCGGCTCCATTATTAAAGCACTGCAAGCTGGGCAGAGGTGCTGAGTAGCGCTTATCGCCTTATTAAGCACTGCAGCTCGGCAGCCTAAGCTTATCGCTCCTTATTAAAACACTGCTGGGCAGGGCCTGTGAGGCTCTATAAGCCCCTTATTAAAGCACTGCAGAGCTAAAGGCGAGGTCATGGTAAGCTTATCGCCCCTTATAAAAACACTAAAGGGCAGCCGGCAGCTTAAAAGTACTGCAGCTAAGGGCGAGGTGAGTAACGCTTATCACTCCTTATTAAAGCACTGCAGGGCGCTAAAGGGCAGAGGATGTGAGTAACGCTTATCCATTATTAAAGTACTGCAGGGCTAGAGAGGCCGTGAGGCCGCTTGGTGAGTAACGCTCTATCCCTTATTAAAGTGCAGGGCTAGGGCGGCCCATCTATTATGGTGCTCGTACCGCGCTTGAGTAACGCTCTATCGCTCCCTTATTAAAGTACTGCAGAATAAATAAAAGACAGAAAAGATGAAAGACATAAAAGCTTAAAAAAAACCAACAAACATGGGTAAACCTAACAGATCCATACAATAAATAAAAACATAATCAAATAGAATAACATCAACATGCAATATATAGAATCACCACCTGGGGGCGACTCCAAATCCATGGGAAAATCAACTTCAAAGTCAAAGTTTCAGCTTTCAGAACAAAAGCTGCCTGTCTATATTTGTAATATTTAAAAAAAAAAGCTTCCTGTGTTTGGTCTCCGTTAACTGTTGGACATTTGTCTTCCCACAGTGTCTCATGTGGGACTGTGCCTGCACCTGTCAACCTCCCGAGTGCGAGTCCTGCAACTGCCTCTGCTTCGAGATCAGGATCAAGTAGGACCGTCGAAGGTGAACGGAGGATTTGCGAGGTTGTCCGCTCTCGCGGGACCGTGGGTCATGTCCCTGGATAAAGAGTGGACGTCCCCTTCCTATTTGACGCAGGACATCAACTCAGAAGTAATAATATACTGGGCAGCTGCCAGGGGACGACTGCTGGATAATTCTCACTTTAAACTGTCAGGGAACATTTACCTGAGGAGATGAAGTTCATGACTGATTGACACCAGTGTGATTGACAGCTGGTATCATCCAATAGGAGCCTGGTCTGTCAACTTCCTGTTTGCAAACAAACTTCAACATGGCTCCAATCAAATAGTGAAAAATCTCTGAAAATGACAGAAAATAGAAAATATTCACATTTAAGAAGCTGAAAAATGACAGAAATGTGTTTTAATCTCTAAAATTGAATAATAAATGATCAAAATAGCTGACAATTAATAATTGAGGACTGGAAAGACATGGCTCTCCCTTGTGGCATGACTAGGACTGTATGTTGGTGAGTCAGATAGCATTTCGAATTTTTTAAAAATATTAACACTTTGCTCCATCCACAGATATTTTGATAACTGAAGATCTTCACTAAAGTGAACTTATTGTGGGATTTTTTTATTTTATTTATCGCGATAAGAGATGTATATTGTGTATTGTTTGGTTCCTGCTGAGATCAGAGTTGATCTTTTCATGTGTTAATTTACAGAATCACTCACCTGTTTTAATGTTTGAGTATATTTTACACATGAATGTGACTGAATTAGCTTTGTGCTGTTACTTGTTTTTTTATATACACATTTTTTTACTGTTTTATTAAACGTAACGCAACTGTGGTGCTTCACTTTGCCTCTGCTTGTTCTTCATGAACACAAACCATGTAACATTACATCAACTATCAGACCTGAGTGAGGGAGCGTTTGTGTGTATACAGCATCAGAGCACAGGCGAGTGGAGACAAGAAAGTCGTAATAACAGACCCAATAAAAAAATCTCTTAAAAAAGACCGATAAAAATGTTTTCGTAAAAACAGAACCCGTTAGAAAAATGTATTTTGTAAAAACAGACCCCGATAAAAAAAATCTCGTAAAAACAAATGCAACAATTCAGTAGATTGTTTCTTAAATTCAAAGAACAATCTTCAAACAGATGAGAAGAATCTTTAAATCCTTTAAATCTTCACAGAAAACGTACGTAAAACTCGACGATTTTCACATTGTTTTAAAATGGTTCATAACTGTAAATAAACAATGGAGCACAAACTGTTGTGAAACAGTAAAAATGTTTAATGACTGAAAGTAAAACGTTAAGATCAAAGTGCAGAACAGTGATGTGTGAAAGCTCATAGAATAAGTTCTTATATATATACATATATATATATGTACACAAGTATATGTACATATCCAGTATATACTGTATATATAGCAATTTATCCAAGATTTTGTGACAGAAAACCACTGAAAACCAGGGGAAAAGACCAACCTAATGAAAATCTACTTAGATTTTGTGTAAAATATTGTCTTCATCGTCAGACAGACTTTTCCAACAGGAAAGTGAAGTTGGTGAACCACTCACTCTCCGTTTCCTTGGAAAAGTCTGTCTGAACTTAACCTGTGTGATTTAAACTGTGTCAGGTCGTAGCAGGGTGAGCCGCTGTGTCTCGTTCCCGTCACAGGGGGGCGCTCACAACACAGCAGACTATAAATCAGAGCTCAGTGTAAACCAGTGTTTACATTCATTTGTGTCGCTCACTTCATGTAAAACTACCGATGAACAGGGACGTTTGTTTATGACGACAGGAGGAGACACAGCAAGAGGACGAGGACGTGGAAGAGGAAGAAGGAGGAGGGGTGTGGCAGAGCGCCCCCACTGGTGGTGTTGGGAGCAGCCGTGCTGTTGGTGTTGTTGTTGTTGTTGTTGCTGTTGTTGTTGGAGGCTGGAGACAAGAGCATCCCCAGGGTCTGAGACAAGAAGCTGCTGTAGCTGTTGAGTGAGGTGAAGACGTTTACGTCACCCGCTCGTGTTTCTGTGCTGGAGTTGTTTTCAGCCGATAAAACCGCCGCCTGGAACCAGGAGCCGTCCTGCTTACACATCAGCGGACCACCAGAATCTCCCTGAACACACAGGAACCACGGAAGTGACCAACACCTCTTCAACACACAGTCACATCTTCTTGTAGAAGAATCCTCAACTCAAAGAAAAAAGATTATGACAAATATGAAGCTAAAGCTCACGTGAATGTTTGTTTTTGACCTCAACTCAGTTATTTCACGTTAAAATGCTGCTTCTTTGGTGACGTGAACGTTTCCAGCCACTGTACCGAGATACCTATAGCGCTCCAGATGTCACGTGACTTGGTTGCTATGAGCCGTCATGTTGGCAGGTGGTTCTTTGGATTCAACCAGACAGGTTTCAAGCTAAACAATAAAGGACGGATCGGTGCGGCGTCTGCAGTAAAGCAGGCTTTGCATCAGTCTGTCATGGTGAAGATGGTCGATCTACGTTCCTACCTCACCTATGGTCACAAGCTGTGGGCAGTGATTGAAAGATCGCGGTTAAAAGTGGCTGAAATGGGTTCCCTCCGCAGGGCGTCTGGGCTCTCCCTTAGAGACAGGGTGGGAGGGGCTCAGAGTAGAGCCAGCCGCTACTCCTCAGCATCGAGAGGAGCCACATTAGGTGGCTCGGGCACCTGGTTAGGACGCCTCCCTGGGGATGTGTTCTGGGCACATCCCACTGGGAGGAGGCTCCGGAGAAGACCCAGGACTCGCTGGAGAGACAAAGTCCCGGGGTAAGGTTTAAGGTTAACCAGCGAGGAACGGAACAGCCAGGAACGCCTCGGGACCAAGTGGCCGCAGAGAGGGAAGTCTGGGCTTTTCTTATTTGTTTAGGTTTCTTCGTCAAGTTACTTCTAAATTACTCAACCACATGGTTTCTTTAACGCTCATGTGGCTGCGTTCTCAGAAACTGTGGAACGAGTTACACCCAACATATGAAGGTAAAACTTATTCAAACAACTGGAGAAAGACCAGTTGTTTTCAGTTTACTACTGAAGAGGACTGAGAACTGTTGTAGTGACCACATGCACACATTACTCATCCCATAATTCACCTGCTCCAGTGTGAAATCTCCCGTACAGATGCTGTCAGTCGTTGCCGTGTTCCCACAATCCACCACCGACGTCTGGAACTCCTGCAGAACTTGTTCCTCTGAGGTTGGAGAATAAAAATGAACGTGTGAATGGTGTCATGTTTCATCTAAAGACCGTGTGTCTTCACGTGGACTCACCCCCTCCTCGCCCGGCACTCCAGCCGGTGGCAAAGCACGCCGAGCCCACGCCGAACGTTTGTCCCATACCCAGGCAGATGGGCTGGATGTAGTCGGACCGGGTGGGCGGAGCTTCCAGCTGCAGCACTGCGATGTTGGAGCCAGTCTGGTTGCTCATGGTGATGTTTGTCACGCTCACCATCACCTCAAAGGGGTTGGAGCCGTTCTGTTTGAGACGGCCGAGGATGACGGTCCACTGAGACGCTATGGGTGAACTGAGACACAGAGGGACAACGTGGCAAGGACTGAGGACAAGTCAACGCTTCACATGTCTGATTGGTTTCATGACTCATTGATTTCTTTAAAGCAGAACCATGCAGGATTTTTACCCTGGAGCTGTCTCCACTGCCCCCTACTGTTAGTGGAAAACCAGCTTTGCAAGATCATGGCTGCTGACCCAGGGTCCACAGAATCACAAGGTCTTGCACCTTAATGATCCCTATCGATGACGTATGTCCAGGTGTCTCACCTTGAGAAACAGCTGGCATCACTCAGCACAGCATCCACAGCCACCAGCGTCCCACCACACACGTGTGTTCCATTCTTCTGGAGACTCGCCATCCATGGCCATTCACCGGCTGTCGACACCGAAGCTCCATTCAAAATACGAGAATTCTTCGGGGCTTGGCCACAAACCACAGCTGGAGAGACGAGCGACAGGTGACCACTTTTTAAAGTGAAAACTTAAAACTTACTCAACATTTGGTTCAAACCTTGTCTTCAAAATCAAGTCAAGATTACGAAAACACCAAATATCTGGAACCTTTGCACAGTCATGATTATCCAAACCAACATTATTTGCTCCCCCTTATGGCACTTCAAAATAAATCACTAAGACAGTATGTTGGGATTTTCACTCACATGAAAAATGAACTATGCTCTGCATTCACAGTTTCCTCAATAATGAAAATCTATCAAATTTATTGTGAGTGATTTGTAATGTCGTACATTGTCCCATCTCGAGGAGAAACACTCACGTTTGGACGGTGGGACAGTTGTAGGTGCAGGAAGTATAAGTGGTGGCAGGTCTTTACAGGTGGCGTTGAGATCTCCGTCAGTGCCATTGGACCTGAAGAAGACGAAGCCTGGTGGGTCACTGTTGATATGGCTCTTGATCCAGGACTCATACCGCGACACTCTGGTGTAGACTCCAGGCAAGCCAGGCTTACCACACTCAGCTCCAGAACTCACGACTCCTGCCTGGATCCAGCGACTGTCATACTTACTCACCAGTGGACCACCGGAATCCTCCTGAAATAAGAGGAAGAATCAGGAGACAGAATCTTCACGGGAAGTTTACCCTGGCACAAACGCAAAGGAGGTAAAATATTCACCTCACAGGTATCCTTCCCTCCGGCTTGTAATCCGGCGCACATCATGTTGTCTGTGATTGCACCAACTCCATAGAAACAGTTGCACTCTTTGTTCCCTACAACTGGCAACTCCACCTCTCTCAGGGAGTGTGGTGCAGGAATAGACACTGAAATGATCACATGAGCAAAAAGATGATGACATGTTTTTATTGTTAATGAGAACAGGAACTAAACCGGTTTCTGGTTGGTTGGTCAGCAATGAAGGATACTGTGCTGAATTGTTTGCACTCCAGTATCGTGGTGGACACGTTCTCAAAGGTCTGGGTGATCCCAGTCAAGTTTGCTAGCAATTTGACTTCTCTCTGCAGAGTCATCAGGTAAGGAAGCTGTTTTGGCCAACTTCAGAAATATGCTAAAAATGAAACTAATCACAAACCCATGATGCTAATCATGAGCATCAGAACTTATAATGTTAATCCTGTAGACAACAGTCAAGCATCAGCAGCAACAGGAGTCAGTCCGGTACAGTAACATGACTCCAGGAAAGAAGTTGCTTATGTCAAATATTTGGGAGAAGATTTACTGCCCTGCTCAGTAGCTGCCCACTTCTCCTAGTTCCAGGGAGGTTCCTATGAGAAGATGGGTAAAATGAAGAGGACGACTCTGCCCACGCAGAGAACTCACTGGGATTTGTAGGTGTTTCATAAATATCACTACATTTAGCAAAGTGACTTAGCCTGGCTAATGCCAGACTGCATCTCAATCTCATTTAAAGGTAAGACATCACAGCTCTCCACCACCACACTCGTCCTCAGTACCAAACAATAAAGAAGCATTGATATCAGTAAAGTCAGTAAAAATGAACGATACCTATCCCTCGTTGCTGCTACAACTTAAGTTCTGCTTTGTGTCTCACCTCCAAGTTGAACAGCTCCCCAGCCGGTGACCCAGGCGTCAGTGCCGTTGTGGAAGGCGCTTTCTGAGGCTGCGAGGCAGACGGGCAGGATGTAGTTGGTGAAATTGACGGGTGAGGAGAGTTTCAGGAGGGCAATGTCATTGTTCCCCGTACGGACTACGTAGTCGGGATGGATGATAATCTGCTCCACCCCCAGAACCACATACGTTCCAGTCCATACCGATAGACTGTGCAATCCCAGAACCACAACTGTGGAAGCTGTGACATTTCTGTAATTGGGAGAGAAATGGTTTAAAGGTCTGAAAAGTACAACTGTGGTCAAGATCCAGGTGGTCATCCACAGTTGTGGAAAGTGTGTGATGAGGATCACTGCTACAGAGAGTTTGTTTGGACCACTGCACAATGGCGTGTTGTTCTTGTTGCTCACCTCCGTACACAGTGAGCGGCTGTCAGCACCCATTCACGGTTAATGAGGGAGCCTCCACAGAAGGTTCCTAAATGAATAACAACGGCTTGCCAGGGCCAGCTGCCCACGACAGCCTCCTGTCCTCCAACAATCCTGGTGTTGAGCGGAGGGCGACCACAAACTAAAGAGACAGACTTTGATTATCAACTGTTTTTTTTTTTTTAAATACAACCACGCTTACAAAAACATTTCTCCATTAAACATGAGGGTAATAGAGTGTGAGCACATGTTAGACAGTTCTCACTTTCAGCTGCAGGTGTTGGGGGGAGGGATGGAGGTGGCGTCAGGATGGTACAGGTGGCTGAGAGATCTTCATCAGTCCCAATGGAGTTGAAGGTGATGAATCCAGGCGGGCTGTCAGTAACATGACTGTTGATCCAGCTCTGGTACTGCGACACTCTGGTGTAAACAGCTGGGAAATTAGGCAGAGCACAACCCAAACCGAAACTTGTAATTCCAGCCTGGATCCAGGTCCCATTCTGCTTGCTGACCAGTGGACCGCCTCCATCTCCCTGTGAGGAGAGGAAATGTTCAGTATCTTCACAGGAAGTCAAACCTGACACAAACACAACAGGAGAAAAAAACAACAAAAAACAATCACATGACAGGGTCCTTTCCCTCCAGCTTGTGGCCCGGCGCACATCATGTTTTCTGAGATACTCGACCTGCCATAGGAACATTGACACTGTCGGTTTCCCACAACTGGCACCTGCACCTCCGTCAGGTTCTGAGGCGAAGGCAGAGGCTCTGCAAAGACATACAAATACAAAAGAAATGAACTCAACAGTGTCACACATGGTAGAATGAAATACACAACTGCATGAGTCTTTCCAGGGTCCCCACACCTTGGTTGACATCAAATACAAGGACTTTTCAAGGACCGATTCCCTCAAATTCAAGGATGTGCTGACACAGTTTAAGATGGGAGGACAACTTGTAAGAGTGTCTTCGTCCATGGTTTCCACTTTTACTGATGTGCAGCACAAGTGATTGTCTTCAGGATCTTGGTCAAAGTCTTTGTCATTTGTTTTTGGTGAGACAGAGATGTTGGAATTTTCCCAGACATCACATCACCATTTTCTCTCTTTCTTAACTTTACTCACTGATTGTTCTGCACAGAATCTCACATCAGTGGCAGAGAGAAAGAGACAGTGGACAGTGTCCACAACATTTAAGTGATTACTTCTCCACGATTGTCCTGTGTAGGCCTCATCTACGTATATCAAGCAACGCAGGGCATGAGTAGGTGGCATCGTAAAAGGTCAAGGGTCAGGGATGTTTGCACAAATGATCATTGGACTCTTGTACCATTTTACTCTGGTACCCCAAGGGAAGAGTTCTAAGAATGGAACAGTTGGTTCTGGTTATTTTAATTCCATTCCATTTCCCATGGAAACACAAAAAATATGTATTGAACCAAACAGAAGTTTTCTACTCGCTGCCAAGTTTAGAGCCTTTAAAATGAAACATTTCAGAAAATAACAGATGGACATCAACCTCAAAATATCCAAACCCGTCTATCAAGCAAACATCAAGTGATCACCAACGTTCACTTGAAAGGAACTTATGTTGTTGGGCGGTTTCAGATCCCACCTCCTAATGCCTTGTTGCCCCAGCCGGTGACCCAGGCGTCAGTGCCGTTGTGGAAGGTGCTGTCTGAGGCTGCGAGGCAGACGGGCAGGATATAGTTGGTGAAATTCACGGGTGAGGAGAGTTTCAGGAGGGCGATGTCGTTGTTATTTGAGCTTGAATCAAAGCTGGGATGAATGATGATGTGTGCCACAGTACGAGACTCCTCATGTGGGTTGGATCCCTCCTGACTCTGACGACCAAGGTACACAACCAGACCTGACGTGCCGGAGCTGATGTGATCAGGACAAAGGAGAAGAAAACAGATGAAGACCATGGAGGCGACACGTTAGTGTTGGAGCTAGTCTTAGTCGGACTAACATAAGTGGATAATGTGATTCATAGTCCGATTACTCCTGCATGTTAACACTTAGTCAGACTTGAGTCAGACTTGTCCAAAATGTCCTCTCTGGTCTTTGACCCTGAAGTAGAAGGAGACCACGTATGAACTGCAGGACTGTTGGTGGACATTATACAACGGCGGTGTCTTTCTTCAGACAACACGACAACCACAAGAGACATGTCCATCTCATTTGTCTCAACATTAACATGGACAGCAGGTGGAAGACATACAGAACCACAGCAATGAGATGGACATGAGATAAATCGCATTATTCAGGTATGTTAGTCTGACTAAGACTAGCTCCATTTTAGTTGGACTAACATATTTACGTGAAATTAAGAAAAATGAATTATTGTCTAAGTCTTTGACTAAAATTGGAATTGAACATGAATGTTTCCTCCACAGAGAAAGAGATTATGTTTGTTTCTCTCACTTTAAGCAGCTTGTCGTTGTCAGCACCCACTGGTTGTTGATGAGTGATCCTCCACATTGTTGAACTCCATTTTGGTTGAGACTGACTTGCCAGGGCCAACTTCCAGGGTGAGCATCGTCCCCTCCAACAATCCTGCTGTTGAGCCGCGGTCGACCGCACACTAAACAAACAAACAAACAAACATCAAAGCTAAGACTGGAATCACAGTAAACTCATTTAAAGGGGACATATTATACCCTATTTCCCCCATTAAAATAGTTCCCTGGTGTCTTAATGAACATGTCAGTGACATGCTTTGGTCAAAATACCATAAGGATGAAGCATCATAGCAGTTCAATAACCCTGCTAAACCCGCCCCTTTCAGAACGCTCTGTTTTGTGCATGCTCCCTTTATATGCAAATGAGACACAGGCAAACACACGCCCACTTCTTCCAGGGGGTTTCTGATTTGTCCTCTTTACAGCGCTTTACAGCTCTATTCGTCTCCCCCTCCCTCCACTAGCTCTCTGACAATATCAACATGGCAGCGTGCGTCACAGGAAGAGACGTCCTACATAAGGATGGAGACGAACACTGTCCAACTGTAAATCAGTTAAAAACACTTAGGGACAGCACCACTGACCGGAGCTGGCTATCAGCGGTGGATCTCCGGAGCACAGACTCAGTCTGATACAGTCACATACAGCGGCAATTTATGCAGCGCGCCGCGCGCCGTGGGCGATCAACGGTGCTGTCCCTAAGTCTTGATCCTTGTGTCAGATGTCTTATATAAATACGTACGCTAACTAAATACGGCGACCGCTGGCCGCAGTCTGATGTGAAGTGGTGCGAACACACGAACACACGTTTGCTGACTTTATCCGGCACATTAGCTTCATATATAAAATCCTCTGTAAAACACTGTGCTCCACTGTGCAGCCACCAACAGCACACTTGTCCCTCCGCGTTGACATAATACCGCTCTTCCTCCCTCGCCTGCACTCTCGCAGGGACAAGGTGGAGCTAAGGTGGAGCTCTCCAAGTAAACTTACTGGTGGGGCGGTAACATTCACGGTGAAATGCGCATGCTGACGTCATAAGCGCAGGGAATTCAACATGGAGTGTTTTATCGCCTATACTTACACTAAGGGGGACCACGAAAACATGACTGAGTATTCTTTTTCCACACTTTGGCGACTGGTAGGGCCTCCAGAGTCCCAAATATAAGTATTGAAATGGTTAAAAAGTGGATTTTGCATAATATGTCCCCTTTAACCTAAACTATCAGACTAAACTAAAATAAAATAAAATAAAATAAACTAACTTTAACTAAACTAAATTAATATAACCTTAGGTAAACCAAACTGAAGTAAGTAAAGCAAAATAAACTCAAATAACATAAACTTAAGTAAAGTAAACTACTCTTAAGTGAACCTAGTTAAACTAAAGTAAATGAAAACAAACAAAAATAAAGTCAACATTTTTAAAGCAGAAACGTACCGTCGAGCTGCGCCTGAGTTTCTGTCAAACAGAAAACAAACACAACAACAGATTAAAGATCATCAGCCACAAACTACTGTTAATAGACTGATTTAAACATCGTGATAGCATCGTATTGTGACTTAAATATCATGATAATTATATCGTGGCATCTATATATCTGAGATTATAGTTAGAGCAGATAAAACCAAACAGGTTCACATTTCATTTAAAAACCATTCATTGGTCGGATGTTCAGTTAATTTGTTATTTTACGCACTGTAAAAATCTCTGTTTCACACATAAACAAGCAGAAAGGAGGTGAAAGTGATGGTTGAGGTTGTTGTTACCTGGCAGCAGCAGCAGCAGCAGCAGCAGCAGTGGCAGCAGCAGCAGCGGCAGAGTCCTCACACTCGACACTTTGTACAGAGTCATGACTCAAAGTGAAGATTTTTTACCTCTGCTCACTCTGTATAAATCTCCTATTTTCTTCCCGCCCTTAAGCACAACACCTTCCCCAAATCTGTGCAGCAACGACACGCCCAGCGCCTCACCTCATTTTCCTGATTCGTCTCACAGGTTTGTTCTTTTATTCTTTTATTCTCACACAATGGTCACTTTATTAGGAACACCAGCACATGAAATCAGAATTTTTGAATGCTCTATAATATAATATCATTTCAATTATAGTTCTCTAGTAAATTGTGAGAAAATGTAACAATCATCAGCAAACATGGATAGATATTACATTTCTTTGTAAATAATCTTTTAAAAAATCTTAGGATGCAATAAGTTACAAAATAAAAACAATATTATGCATGTATAAATATAGATTTTGTAATGCTGGCAGAGATCATGTAGTTTAATATTTAATCCAATGAAAATGATTTTCTTTGAATCATAGGATGCAATAATTTAAAACAACAACAACAAAATAAAAGAACAAACACAAATCACAACCTATACTTGTAATAATTAATATGATAATCGAAAGCTCTTTCATGTTCGCAGTTAGTTAATTAGCAAATTTCAATTGTATTCTGAGAAAATTTCACGCTTATTTTTCTTTGTAAAAGGAAAAATATAAGTTTAAAAATGATTGAATAATACATTTTGTATATTTTGTTTAATATTTTTAATTTAATATAATATATATTTCATATTATAGACCAAGAAGAACAAAAAAGTTGACCGTAACCATGGCCTCAACTCAACAGGAAGTCGGCCATTTGGAATTTTGGCTCCATTTTGACGATTTGCACCCTACGAAAATGAGCGAGAAATTTTTGTGGATTCAAAAATGAGCTCAGGGCGCGAGGGCCCTATCATGACTGCGTGCAGGCCGAGTTATTATATCTGAGAATCAAATGATTCTGTCGTATTAGCATAGCAAGTTAGCGCTGTTCAATTTGAATCCTGATAAAAAACATGGAAGTTTCAATCACATTTACTGAAAACTGATGTACTTATAATAAATCAACAATATTTGTGTATATACATATATATATATATGCATATATACATGTAACAATAAATGGTCTATGATTAAATATGCTGTATATATAATTTTAATAATTAATATGAGAATCAAAAGATTCTGTCATGTTAGCATATTAATAAAAAACAATGTACAAAACTTTAAGTTTGTGCGTATAGTTAGGTAAATAGCTATAAAGTTTTAAAGTTATATAGTTAGTTACTTGGTTATAAAGTTATATCGTTAGTTACTTGGTTATAAAGTTATATAGTTAGTTATATAGTTATAAAGTTATATATAGTTATATAGTTATACAATTAGTTGTATAGTTATAAAGTTATATATAGTTATATAGTTATAAAGTTATAGTTAGTTATAGAGTTATAGAGTTATAGATAGTTATATAGTTATAAAGTTATAGTTAGTTATAGAGTTATAGAGTTATAGATAGTTATATAGTTATAAAGTTATAGTTAGTTATAGAGTTATAGAGTTATAGATAGTTATATAGTTATAAAGTTATAGTTAGTTATATAGTTATAGAGTTATAGATAGTTATATAGTTATAAAGTTATAGTTAGTTATAGAGTCATAGAGTTATAGATAGTTATATAGTTATAAAGTTATAGTTAGTTATAGAGTTATAGAGTTATAGATAGTTATATAGTTATAAAGTTATAAACAGAAACCAAAAGAAATCCCTGTCACGTTGCACCTTTGTTCACACAGTTTCATGATCACATGTTTAATCTGACTATTATCACAAAGGGGTTTCCCGATCATTTGACTCGCCACAAAAACAACAAACAGGAAATGCTGCTAATTAATATGAGAATCAAAAGATTCTGTCATGTTAGCATAGCAACAAAAAAAAAGAATGTACAAAACTTCAAATATACAAGTTATATAGTTAGTTATTGGGTCTGGGGGTGGAGTGGCTCAGTGGTTAAGACCGGTACCCTGCGTGCAAAAGACTTCATGGTTGCAAGTTCGACTCTACCCCTGGCAGGTTGTACTCAATTCCCTTGTAAGTGGCTTTGGATGAAAGCGTCTGCTCGTGTAATATTGTTGTATCAACCTATTATGACCCAAGTTTACAGGATTTAAGTTTATCTGATATTTATTTACAGCCGTATAACAACTAATGTAAGTTTTGAATTGGAAAATGAATCATGTTTGGGGACCCCCAAACAAATCTCCAGTGACCCATCTGTGGGTCCCGATCAAGTGCTTGGGAACCACAGCTGTACAGCTGATGTGATTAGATCACCATGATCCAGTGACACGATGATCTAATCAAATTTAATTAAACAGAATTAGTTTGAGACGAATATGATTTGTTTGCGGTATAAAAGGCAACGGGACGTTTGTTAAACCCTGAGGAACGCCGTCACCGACCGCACGACGACTGGATCTGGAAGCAGTTGTGATTTAAACAGTGGTTCCCATGAAACTAAGACTTCTCTTCACTTGTGACAGTTCAATAATCACATGTCACTTGAGAAGGAAGCCGGCCAGAATGTCGGAACAAGGAAGTTCTTACAAGGAAATTCATTTTATTATTATTTCATTCATGAAACCATATCCACAACAAAAGACGGCTTCTTCAGAACACGTTCACGTCTTTATCTCACTGTTAGACAGACCTTTCCTTGTGTAAACTGAAGTTTGTAAACCACTCACTCTCCCACACCAAAGTCCATAGAGAAAATCGGTGATTTTAACATCACACACACACACAGGAGTTGTTGATCCTCTGCTGCCTCCATCACTAAGTTCAAATGTCTTCTTTTGTCACTTCAGTGTTTGAAATCTTTTGTCAGATTGACCTCAGTGACACAAAGTGACCACACGAGGCAGCAGAGGACCAGCAGCTCCTGTGTCCCCGCAGCTAAAATCACTGATTTTCTCTCTGGGCTTCGGTGTGGGAGAGTGAGTGGTTTACAAACTTCAGTTTACACAAGGAAAAGTCTGTGTAACTAACATTATTCATAATTTTATATGTTTAATCATATTTCATATATACATATATATATATGTATATATATATATATATATATATTATTAGTAGTCTTATTATTAGTAGTAGTATAACATTTGGTGGTCAAAGGTCACTGTGGCTTGCTGTTGTTGTTTTTATAATTAAATATTGTTTAATTGCCATTAAATGATTTGTGATCAGTTTGTGTTGATTCTTACTTCACTTTAATGTTGAAAGTTTGTTTTTTCCTTCCAAATAAACCCTTAATTATTCCCCTCATTCCTGAAGACAGTTGGTGGAAAGTACCTGCTGTTGTTGATGTCAGGTAAATTCAGGTTGGGCGTGTGCAGCTATGAGGAAGTGCGGGAGGTTTTCGTAAACGCTCGTCAATCCTGACCTGAGCCGGTTCAACCAGAGAGATAAGAGAGGTCATTTAAGCTCAGCACAAGTTATTAAACTACAATTAAATACTGGGCACTCATCTATGGAGGAGTATTTGTGACACAAAGTAAAAACAAACAAGCAGAAGAAACAGGAGGAATTCTGAGATGAAGTCAGAAGTCAGAATTCTGACAAATTCTGACAAATTCTGACAAATTACATTACATTACATTACATGTCATTTAGCAGACGCTTTTATCCAAAGCGACTTACAAAAGTGCATTTAAACATTCGGGTACATATAAGAGCTAGAAGTAAGTAAGAGCTTCAAGTAGAACATGAAGTGCTAGTCATAAGTGCGATGTACTTATTTTGTTTTTTTTTTGTCGTCTTAGTCGAGGTAGAGACTTATTCTGACTTAATCTCAGAATTCATGCTGGTTTTTTTTCTGTTTTTTAAATGTGGCCCTAATACTCTTCCGTAGTCAACTCACAAACAAACAAATAAAGTGTAAATTGCATGTCACTGAAACACAGTTTGTGACTGAAGGTGTACTTGCTGTTGCCAGTGGGTGGCGCAATAACTTTCTCTGCAAAAGAAAGCAAAAGAAAGCCTGTTCACGACTTTTACTGAAAAATTAGAAAAAAGATTGAATTCAGACTTTAATCTTAGAATTCTGACTTTCTTTTTCTCAGAATTCAGACTTTTTTCTTTAATCTCAGAAATCAGACTATTTCAGACTCTAATCTCAGAAATCATTCTTCCATACAGATGATCTGACACAGTAATCAATCGGCCAACCTTATGTAGCACCACTGCTTTTCAACCTGGCTTTAAAATAAGAGCCATTGACTTTGGCTTTTTACGACTTCTTATATGAAATTTAAAAACGGTTTACGGTCGTAATTCTTGTTTTTTTGTCGTGTTTTTTTGTCGTCTCATTTCGCACATGTGCAGAACAAATGGGCTTTTTTCACTTCCCAGAAGAATTTAGAGTTTACAACAGAGGCAAGACACATGCTGATAATGGTTTGAACTTCCAGGCCACTGTACACAAGCCAGGTTCCCTCGCCATTAAATAAATAAAACTATTATTAGATTTTCTCTCATTTTGTTTTATTGCTTTTAAAGTCAAATACAGTCTCAGCTGATATTTTTGAGTTGATATTTGAGAGTTCTTCTGTTTCAGACTGTGTGTGTGTGAATGTGTGTTCTTTGGCCTCTGGTGTGATCAGTGTGTGTTGAACTGTCGCCCCCTGCTGTTGTTCTAAAGTAAAGCAGACAGCACTGTCTCAGGCTGTACCTATTAAACTGCAGTTGTCAGTGAGTACATGTGTGATACTTTTTTACATGAGAGCAAACACACACACACACACACACACACACACGCTCCTGTATGGGCATCAAGGTGAGGTCCAAGTGAATACACTATGGATTTGAGGACCACCATTTCTGTTGAGCTTAAAGATAAAAAAAATGCTAAATTTCCACACAATATGGCGCCCTGACACAAGTTTCCACTTCAGCCTCTTAAAAAATTTTATTTGAAAAAGTCAGTGCCAAATCAGTATCACCACTGAAGTGAGGACCTTCTCATGAAGGAACTGCATGTTTCATTTGTGGCTACAACATTTTAACTTCTGTCTTCCTAATGCGTGCGTGCATGCGCACACACACACACACACACACACACACATTTTTTCAGTTTGCCACTTTTCCTCTAGAGGCCGTTAGAGTGAAAATAAAGTGAGGACCACACAATGCAACAAGGTCCTCACTCCAGAGGTTAAAATATCACACTGGGTCTCACAAAGATAGCTATGCAAACACCCACACACACACACACACACACACACGAGTCATTGGTGAATTAGTTTTAATGTTGTATTAACAGCACATGACCAATGACAACATGAAGGAAAATGACAACATGACTCACTTTATGTCAGAACATCACATGCACCGTGTGACATTCTGTAGCTGCAGTGTTAGTGTGAGGTAGTTGATTGTTCCCTCCGGCCTCCAGAGGGCGCAGCTTCAGGTAATTACACACTAAATTAAATCCTCAATGGAATCAATAAAAAATACAATCATTGAAATCAAATCAGATCGATAAAGGCCCCACCTGAGAAATCACTGTGCTGACGAGAAAATAAAATAAATACATGTAAAAGAGGACATAATTACTGTCACATTGATTTTAAAGGAATAGTTCAGGTTTTTTGAAGAGTGGTCGTTTTCATTCCGATATACGGCTGTAACTTCAAACTTGAGGGGAAAATCTAAGAGTGCATACAGGCTGACCACAGGGTCCAGCAGAGGGCAGTGACAATCGGATCTTACTATTCTTATTATTATTATTATTATTATACTGTGTTCCATTTACATTGGAAGTTGGAAGTTACATCTCAGGCTAGCCATTGTTAGCAGTGGATAGCATTATTATTTCTCATTATTATTTCACTATTATGTGTGAAACAAATACATCAAAAGTGCGGTAAAAGTTTTTGTGAGTGGCAGCCATCTTGGAATCCTGTCAGGGGTTTGTGAAGTTGGAGTTAGCTTGTATATGTGTGTGTGTGTGTGTGTGTGTTTAGGTGACATCTCCAGTATGTGGTAAAATGTCATGGAGACTTTAACATAAAGGAGTTTATGTCACGGTAACTGAATTTAGATATTTTCAATGTTTTTTTCTATTGGACATTTTTTGTCCATAGGGACAGATGTGTGTTGTTTTTTTTAAAATGCTTCGCTCGCCTCATTGAAGCAGCCGTGCTTTAACGTCTGCGTCAAACAAAGAAGAGTCTCGCTCCAACAGAGCGGTGGAGTTGAAACCTCAGGCTTCACAATTAAATTTCATTTCAGAAAAAAAAATCTTAATCTCATAGGTAATCATCATCGTCATCTGTTTTCACTGGAAAAGAGGCAAAAACCAACCCACACCTGGTGGTCACTGATGGTTATTACACCTGACGTCGACACCTGTGTCGTTTACATTCATTAGTGTCGCTCACTTCATGTAAAACTACCGATGAACAGGGACGTTTGTTTATGACGACAGGAGGAGACACAGCGAGAGGACGAGGATTTGGAAGAGGAAGAAGAAGGAGGGGTGTGGCAGAGCGCCCCCACTGGTGGTGTTGGGAGCAGCCGTGCTGTTGGTGGTGTTGTTGTTGCTGCTGTTGGTGGAGGCTGGAGACAAGAACGTCCCCAGGGTCTGAGACAAGAAGCTGCTGTAGCTGTTGAGTGAGGTGAGGACTTTAATTTCACCCGCTCGTGTTTCTGTGCTGGAGTTGTTTTCAGCCGATAAAACCGCCGCCTGGAACCAGGAGCCGTCCTGCTTACACATCAGCGGACCGCCAGAATCTCCCTGAACACACAGGAATCACGGAAATGACCAACACCTCTTTATTCTGTTTCTCTTTCAAAGGCCCCGCGAGTGAAATGAAGGTGAAATCATTTTAATTTTGACAGAAATTGAAGATAAAACAATGAAATTATCATCAAAGCCAAAGTTGCAACACAAAAACGCTGCAGACTCACACTCGCACATTTCTCCTGCCTATCGCTCTACACCCGCCTATGTTTCGGTTGTTTACCCACAATGCCCTGCGTTGAAGTGAATTTGCTTCACATGAGGCGATCACATGAGACCTACTGTACGTTTTCATGCACATTCACACATTCACAAACTAAACAAGCAAACAAACTAGGGTTCGATTAAGAAGGCGCTGCTGTGACTGAATGAACCAGAAGGTGAATTTGTTATTTGACCTTTGCCTGACCCTTGTCTGACCCTCGTCTTTCTGACCCTCGTCTGTCTGACCCTCGTCTGACAGTCTTGGATCATTACTGCCCTCCTCTGATTCTCAGCTTGCGTCACTCTCGCACACAACCACAAAACATCCCATAATTCACCTGCTCCAGTGTGAAATCTCCCGTACAGATGCTGTCAGTCGTTGACACGTTCCCACAATCCACCACCGACGTCTGGAACTCCTGCAGAACTTGTTCCTCTGAGGTTGGAGAATAAGAATGAACGTGTGAATGGTGTCATGTTTCATCTAAAGATCGTGGGTCTTCATGTCATCACTCACCCCCTCCTCGCCCGGCGCTCCAGCCGGCAGCAAAGCACGCCGAGCCCAGGCCGAACGTGTGTCCGTTACTCAGGCAGATGGGCTGGATGTAGTTGGACCGGGTGGGTGGAGCTTCCAGCTGCAGCACTGCGACGTTAGAGCCAGTCTGGTTGCTCATGGTGATGTTGGTCACGTTCACCGTCACCTCAAAGGGGTTGGAGCCGTTCTGTTGGAGAAGACCGAGGACGACGGTCCACTGAGACGCTGTGGGTGAACTGAGACACAGAAGGACAACGTGACGAGGATTGAGGACAAGTCTGGTCCTCGAACTAACGCCCAAAACGCCGAACACAAGAGACCGACGCTTTTCTGTCACCCAATCAGCGGACGTCGCACCGTCACTGTGACCGTACTCGTCACAGTGACGGTGCTCGTTGAGTCGTACTCGTCCTCAACTCTCCTCCATCACTTTATAATTCCAGAATTGACTCGATAGAACCTGGTACCTGCTGTTTTTAGATCAGCTATTCAAAATCTTTCAAGGGCCTTGAGAATTTTTTTTTTGAATTCACAAACTTTCAAGGATTTCAAGGACCTGTGGGAAGCCTGGTGATGGGAGTAAAATACTAACAGTTAGAGTCACTTTCTCTCTGGCTCCATCTTAATCTAATGTCTTTAGTCCGCTGTATGAAACGTGCGTCCAGGTGTTTTACCTCGAGAAACAGTCGGCGTCGCTGAGCACAGCGTCCACAGCCACCAGCGTCCCACCACACACGTGTATTCCATTCTTCTGGACACTCGCCATCCACGGCCACTGGGCGGGCGTCGACACCGACACTCCGCCCACAAGACGAGAATTCTGCGGGGCTTGGCCACAAACCACAGCTGGAGAGACAAGAGACAGGTGTTTGTAAGTTTCATAAACCTGAGACCATAACGTCACCTTCATCACCATCGTCATCATCGTCTTCTTATAAAAGCAGGAACTCACGTGGTGCTGTGGTGGTTGGAGGGGCGGTGGTTGACGGCAGCCCGGGGCAGTTGACAGACAGGTCACCGTCAGTCCCAGTGGAAGTGAAAGTGACGAAGCCTGGCTGGTTGGTGGTGACCTGGTCCTCGATCCAGGTTCGATAGCGGGACACTCTGGTGTAGACTCCTGGGAAATTAGGTTCAGCACATCCTACTCCAAAACTCACGACTCCTGCCAAGATCCACTGAATGCCCTGCTTGCTCACCAGAGGACCGCCTGAATCGCCCTAGAAGGAGAAGAAGAACAACAACAACAACTCAGGCGACAGAATCTTCACAGGAAGTTACACCTGACACAAAAGCAGGAGATAAAATGAGCACCTGACAAGAATCCTTCCCTCCAGCTTGTAACCCGGCACAGATCATGTTGTCAGTGATGCCGATACTTCGAACACTGTAGTCGCAGAAACACTGTCTGTTCCCGACGACTGGCACCTCCACCTCCATCAGGTTTTCTGGGGAAGGAAGAGGAACTAAAGAGACGAAGAAGAGTCAGTTCATCAGTTGAGTTTCTCTGGTGTCGTTCAGGTTTGGCGGTCACACTCCGACTCACCTCCAGATTCAATGTTGCCCCAGCCGGTGACCCAGGTGCTGGTGCCGTTGTGGAAGCTGCTGTCTGGAGCTGCGAGGCAGACGGGCAGGATGTAGTTGGTGAAAGTAACGGGTGCGGCGAGCTTCAGGAGGGAGATGTCGTTGTCGTTGGTGTCCGAGTCGTAGTTGGGATGGTTGATGATCTGTTTCACGACTCGACTCACTGCGTTGGTGTTGGCTCCCTGTTGTGTCTGACGGCCCAGCGACACAATCAGGCCATTGGTGCTCACACTGCAGTGGTGAGAGGAGAAACCTTTAGAGATGTTTCCGTTTCCTTACCAGTTGTTCTTGGTTTCACAGAACGGTGACATTTTATATGATGTGAGTGTTTTTTAAAGTGCAAGTAAATATATTTTTGAATACACATATGTTTAGTTTTGTCTCTTTGATTTTAGTTCCCATGACTTTTTTTAACCATCACAGGTGTAGAGGACATTATTCCTGAACTGCAGGATCCAGATTAACTTCCCAGAGAGTCACTGAACGTTTACAAGAGCCTGCAGGGAAACAAATGGATGCACGCCACAGAGTCTGTCTTTCTTTCTGTCTGTCTGTCTGTCTGTCTGTCTGTCTGTCTGTCTGTGTTTCCACACTTGCCAGTATGACCAACAGAGGCTGACAGAGGCTTGTTGCATGAATGCCTGTTTTGACACAGCATCTACCCACCATGCTCACTTTTCCAAAATCTACTTAAAGTTCTAAAATCTATTTATAATTCTAAAATCTACTTAAAGTTCTAAAATCTACTTGAAATTCTAAAATCTACTTAAAGTTCTAAAATCTATTTATAATTCTAAAATCTACTTAAAGTTCTAAAATCTACTTGAAATTCTAAAATCTACTTATAATTCTAAAATCTACTTGAAATTCTAAAATCTACTTATAATTCTAAAATCTAATTAAAGTTCTAAAATCTACTTAAAGTTCTAAAATCTACTTGAAATTCTAAAATCTACTTAAAGTTCTGAAATCTATTTATAATTCTAAAATCTACTTGAAATTCTAAAATCTACTTAAAGCTCTGAAAACTACTTAAAGTTCTGAAAACTATTTATAATTCTAAAATCTACTTGAAATTCTAAAATCTACTTAGAATTCTAAAATCTACTTGAAATTCTAAAATCTACTTGAAATTCTAAAATCTACTTGAAATTCTAAAATCTACTTAGAATTCTAAAATCTACTTAAAGTTCTGAAAACTACTTATAATTCTGAAATCTACTTAAAGTTCTGAAAACTACTTATAATTCTAAAATCTACTTAAAGTTCTAAAATGACAGCACAGCTCACTGAGGGGAACCTGGTGGTGTTGTGGTCACTTCTTACCTTGAGAAACAGTGAGCTGCCGTCAGAACCCACTCACTGTTGATGAGGGATCCTCCACAGAAGTGATTCCCACTCCTTTGCAGGCTGACCTGCCAGGGCCAGCTGCCCTCGATGGCCACCTGACCTCCAACAATCTTGGTGTTGAGCGTAGCTTTGCCGCACACTGACAGGACAGAGGCACAGAGTGAGCGACACACTGACATGTTGACAGCTTACAGTACGACATGATACAAGCGGTCACTTACCACTGAGCTGTGCCTGACACTCTGAAACACAAGAGAAAAGAAACACATGTGAAGGCTAGTGAAGGGTAGGGTATCATTCACACATAGGTTGAAAGGCGGGGTCACATCTGGACAGGTCACCACTCTCACACGGACGTCCATTCAGCGTGTCCAATTTGCCTAATCCCCACATGTGCATGTAATTGGACGGTGGGAGGAGGGACGGTCTCATTTACATATAAAATAAAAGCCAAACAAATGCTCTATGTTCATGATCACATTCAGCATTTGACATTTTTAAATGTATTAATATTTGTTTGATTTCCTGTCTACGGAACACGTCTTTAACTCACTGTGAGACAGAAGTTTGTAAACCACTCACTCTCACACACACACACACACATATGGCTGCCTCCATCACTAAGTTCAAAAGTCTTATTTTGTCACTTCAGTGTTTGAAATCCTTTGTTCACATTGACGTCAGTGCCCTGTGTCCCTGATGAAGTTGATCACCTCCGATACCGTCGCTGCCAAACTATATATAATACATCATATCTTAATACACAAACCACATTTTTGAATTCTAAATGACTAATTTCTCGCCTTAAATGAGCTTAAAACTAATTAAATACATTACATTACATGTCATTTAGCAGACGCTTTTATCCAAAGCGACTTACAATGGAACTGATTACAGTCAGCGAGGGGTGGAATCGAACTTGCGACCATTGGGTACCGGTCTTAACCACTGAGCCACTCCAGCCCTAATTAATGACACATTTAATTAATTATTAAATGGTGTATTTATTTATTTAATTTTGGCCCTTTCAGTCCTCCTTAAACACCTGGGGCCCGTTTCAGAGAGCAGGTTTAGTGAAAACTCAGAGTTAGTGAGGGAAACTCTGGTTTTTCGGTTTCACAAAGCCGGTTCAGCTTAACGCTGAGTCAGTTACCCTGGCAACATACTCTGTGAACCTAACCAGCTCGCTGGCAGGTTTTCTGTGTGTCTGACACTCGTCTCATTTCCTCATTCATGAAGCAAATTCACCTGCCAAATTAATGAAATTTACGTCTTTCAAAACATCGAAATCCCAATCAGATGTTACTCCCAGTGTGCGAACTATACTGCAGGTTTCAGGGGGGCTCACGTATATTGGGTGGGGGTTTGCGGGACGGACGCTGCGCTTGTATACTTGTGGTGTATTTCCATGCAGCTGAAAACACTTGAACTTCACTGTAGTTTAGAAGTGACTTTTTGAATCTCGCTGCAGACCAAATGTTAATGTTTGTCTGCGTTTATATTTACACGTGGAAATATAGTCATGAAACAGCGTTGAGCAAAATGTTTTTATGTAAAATAGAGTGAAAAAAGTGAGTCAGTTTGAACATGGACACTTTCATAAAGTAAACTATGTTTTCTCACTTTGATCCATATTCTCATCTTCAGTTTGTGTCTCGTCAGCTGAATAAATATCTAATCTAATGCAACATAATGTTAGGACTGCAGCATTTATCATCATTAATGTAAGTTAAATGATGAATGAGTGAATTACACTGTATAAAATGTAACAGTGTTCATTTATTCACTCCTCTCTTCACATCAATGTCAAGTGTTCATATTTCTGCTCAACTGGATTGAAATGGAGGCTGTGCTCTTTGTTTACCCGTTGCCATGGTGAATCGTATTATCAGAGCTCCATTGAACTCAGAGTGAACATACTCACAGTTGACTGAACTAATGCTGATCAGATGTTCTGAAACCCAAAACCCAGAATTAAGGTTTTAACTCAGAGTTTGTTGAACCTGCTTTCTGAAACAGGCCCCTGGTCACTTCATTGTGATGGTTAAGGTTAGTTAGTTAAGGTTAGTTAGTTCGTTAAGGTTAGAGTAAGGGGCTGTGGAATGCGTTATATGTCAATGGTGTCCTCACTAAGACGTAAAAACAGGTTTGTGTGTGTGTGTGTGTGTGTTTCTTTCTTTCATGTTTATTTACTTAAAAACACTCTCCGTCTTTGACCTTTCACCCCAGTGTGTCACGTGACTCTCGTGGCTCCTCAGACGGGTTCAGCCTGTACTTTCACAGGATTTCTCTTTGTTTTCAGTGTCATGTTTGTGACGAGGTTGTTGACGGACCGAGAGGAGACACATGACCCGTTAACTACGATAAGTCAGCATGATCTTAATCTGTCTCTCTGTGTCTGTCTGTCTCTCTGTGTCTGTCTGTGTCTCTGTGTGTCTCTGTGTCTTATTGCGTCTTCACACTGAATTAGGATTAAGCAAGATGTCAAAACTGTGAAGCCACTACTAATATATTTCTTTTATTTACGATCGCAGCGCCTGAATCTCAGGCTTCAACTGACTTGCGGCATGGGGGAGGGGCCTGGAAGGATGGGAGGAGCTTTGAGAGACGGGAACTTCAAACTGCAATGAGGGCAGCATTACACCTCTCAGAGTACAAGCTGCCGCACATTAGGATTACTAGAAGAAAAATAAGAATTTGCATCATTTAAAAAAAAAGGGGGAGGAGTCTGGGTTGGACAAGGGAGTGACGAAAGAGTGGTGAGGCTCCATTCACACGAAAACAGAGCAAAACCCTGTAGTACACATGCCAGGCCTCTGCGTGGCGCTGCTACGCCAAAACCAGACAAGACCACGTCGAGCATGTGAGCTGTGTACTATTTTTATTTTTTAAATAAAGCTTTATTTGAACGTCTTCCCACCCACAGGTGACGCTCGTCAACGCATTCCCCAACCATAGCAACGAGATTCTGCCTCATTAGGACCAGGTTTTGGGCTTCATGTCCTGACAAGGTCAGAAAACACACACAAACACACACACTCATTCTGGTCTACTCACTTAAATGAGGACTTGACATGTTTACCATTTTGTCCAGAGTTTAAAGAATTACAACGACTTTCTAAAACAACCAATCAGTTTGTTTGTGTTGCGGAGAAAAAAACCACAAAACGTCCACAAACACAGAACTGCTCTCTGTCTCCCTCTGTCTGCATCAGTGGTACTGCAGCCTCTTCTTCTCTCTTTCATTTCCTCATCTTTCAGGATGAATTTTTAAATGAATTTTAAATAGTGTCAGAGATTTTCGGTGTTTTAACATCGTCGTGTCGGAGCGGGTCCAGTCAGTCACCAGTGAGCGGTTAACTGTTTATAAAAGTCACTGACTAGTTATACTAACTATGACTCCAGTGACTAAAACAGAGAAACGGTTTCATAACTGTGTGTATGTGTCATGTGTGAAGAGGAGAAACTCTGGATTTGCTTTACAGGGAATTTAAAATAGTTAAATTTGACAGTGATTCAGAATATATTTATCTCATTTAGTGTTAAATATAAATACATTTCACTTAAATAGTTAAACTTAACACTATTGAGAAGTCTATTTAACTATTTAAGTGTCAAAATTTCACTTAAATAGTTCAACCTAACACTATTGAGAAGTCCATTTAACTATTTAAGTGTTAAAATCTCACTTAAATAGTTCAACCTAACACTATTGAGAAGTCCATTTAACTATTTAAGTGTTAAAATCTCACTTAAATAGTTCAACCTAACACTATTGAGAAGTCCATTTAACTATTTAAGTGTTAAAATCTCACTTAAATAGTTCAACTTTACACTATTGAGAAGTCCATTTAACTATTTAAGAGTTAAGTCCATTTAACTATTTAAGTGTTAAAATTAAAATAGTTCAACTTAACACTATTGAGAAGTCCATTTAACTATTTAAGTGTTAAAATCTCACTTAAATAGTTCAACTTTACCCTATTGAGAAGTCCATTTAACTATTTAAGTGTTAAAATCTCACTTAAATAGTTCAACTTAACACTATTGAGAAGTCCATTTAACTATTTAAGTGTTAAAATCTCACTTAAATAGTTCAACTTAACACTATTGAGAAGTCCATTTAACTATTTAAGTGTTAAAATCTCACTTAAATAGTTCAACTTAACACTATTGAGAAGTCCATTTAACTATTTAAGTGTTAAAATCTCACTTAAATAGTTCAACTTAACTACCATATTATTGTGAACTATTTATCTCACTTAAATAGTTCAACCTAACACTATTGAGAAGTCCATTTAACTATTTAAGTGTTAAAATCTCACTTAAATAGTTCAACCTAACACTATTGAGAAGTCCATTTAACTATTTAAGTGTTAAAATCTCACTTAAATAGTTCAACTTTACACTATTGAGAAGTCCATTTAACTATTTAAGTGTTAAAATCTCACTTAAATAGTTTAATTTAACTCTATTGACGAGTGTATTTAACTATTTTACTATACATATACTGCATGTTTGTATGTATATATATGCAGTATATGTATATAATATATATATATATACTGTATATATTCATATGGGGGGTGGGGGGGTGACCATGAGGCAGATAGTTCAGCTGGATTATTGGATTATTCTCACCTGAACATAAAGAGCACGTCAGTGCATTTTGTTGTTGTTTTCAGGGTTTTTGTCTTCGATGTGTGTGTGTGTGTGTGTGTGTCAGGTGTTCTTACCTGGTGTTGTCAGGAGAGTGAGCAGAGTGGCCACACACACCGCTGTGACCGTGGAGAGAGTCATGGCTGAAAGTGTGAAGCGTCTGTTCTGAGCCTGCACTAATAACTCTCTCTCTCTCAGGACACGCCCACCATCGGTTTATAAAACCTCAGTGTCAGTCAAACACAGGCGACAGAGAGGCGTCACAGCGTTGCATTTAAATCACTTCATAAAGGGACGTTCTGCTGCTAACGCTGGGAAAAGTTAGATCAGCTGAAAATCTACTTCAGTTCAAGTCTACGATGTCTTCAGAACGTGTCCACGTCTTTATCTCACTGTGAGACAGACTTCTCCAACTGGAAACTGAAGTTTGTAAACCACTCACTCTCCCACACCAAAGTCCAGTGAGAAAGTCAGTGATTTTAGCTGCTGGTCCTCTGCTGCCTCGTGTGGTCACTTTGTGTCACTGAGGTCAATCTGAACAAAGGATTTCAAACACTGAAGTGACAAAATAAGACATTTAAACTTAGTGATGGAGGCAGCAGTGGATCAACAACTCCTGTGTGTGTGTGTGTGTGTGTGTCACAGTGAGATAAAGACGTGAGGATATCATAGACTTAAACTGATGTGGATTTTATGATCCAAGTCTTTTGTTTAGTGTCTAAAATCCAGTTTTTCCTTGTGCCACAGCGAGCACCTTTCCCTCAGAGACGAGTAAGACGAGGGTCATTTCCTCTCGTCAGTCTCAACATTCTTTACTCAGGTATTTCAGGTTTGTCTTGTAAAATGACAGAAGTCTTTAAAACAGCATGACCTTCACCAGCGATGCTCGGCTTTTATCTTGGATCTGAGTCGCTGAAAGTTTAAGTCCAACATTATTATGTGCAGCACTTCCTTCTCAGCAGCAAACTGGTCAAACCACCTCAGAGAACAAGTGACAGTGTTCTGGAACACACTGTGTGTGTGTGTGCGTGCGTGCGTGCGTGCGTGCGTGTGTTCACACACTCACACACACACACACACGTCTCTCAGCAACACCTGTCGTCCTCATCTAAAGAGAGTGAGAGGAAAACAAAAGCTTTATTTGGTGTAAAACACAGAAAGCAAACATTACATAACTGTGTGTGTGTGTGTGGACACAACTGTGAAGTGGTGAATTCAAGCGTCTCAGACTTTGTCCTCATTTGGACACTTTCAGCACACAGAGACATTCGTCGGTGTCCCAGAGGACAAAGCAACGACTGTAAAGACGTGGTTTGACGTGACGTCAACGCCGTCGAGCACCTGATCGACTCTGCTCCACTCGCACCGAACCTTTTGAATAATGCGTTCCCCTCCTCGCCAGAGGCGGCGCTACAACACAAAAAAATGACACGACGTCGACAAAAGAATAAAATCAGTAAAAATTCGAAAGCATAAAAACATAAAAATGAGTCCAGCTTTACCTGTGTTAAACGCCGCGGAGTAAAGTACCCACAATGCCCTGCGTCGTTTAAGGCGGACCAGACTCCGGTTGCGCGTTCACACCTCGGCAAACGAAGCGGACGAGGGTTGGATTAAGAAGGAGCTGATGTGAATGAATGAATCCGAAATGTGAACAGGAACAGAGACTCTGGGGTCAGACCTGAACCTGGTGGTTCAGTGATAGAACCATGGAGGACAGAACTAACACCAGGTAAAGATGAAGCAGTAGAAGTGCTTTTACTTCAGTAATATTATTAAAGTGTCATTTTTGATGACACTGATGCTGGCGGACCAGTTTTGGCCCACAGGCCACCAGTTGCTGACCGTTGGTCTACACTGTGTGTGTGAGTCATTTCTTCAGATGCCGTTTGTTGGAAGAGGAATTACAGAGATTTTTGTGTTTGTTTCCAGGAACAAACCATGAGTTTATTTACACACACACACGCACACACACGCACGCACGCACACGCACACACACACACACGTGTGGAAAAAGAAAAAGCCTCAGGTCACACAAACGCTGCCAAAAACCATTTCATTATGAGAGGATGACAGCTGATGTTTAACCAGCTTCACTCATTAAACAGTCGTTCTGAAAATGAATGTAACGCACGCATCATAAAATCTCCATCGTTTAAGTCTACGATGTTTTTTTCTCACTGTGAGACAGACGTCTGTAAACCACTCACTCTCCCACACCAAAGCCCAGAGAGAAGATCAGGAGCTGCTGGTCCACTGCTGCCTCGTGTGGTCACTTTGTGTCACTGAGGTCAATCTGAACAAAGGATTTTAAATAAAATAAGACATTTGAACTTAGTGATGGAGGCAGCAGCAACAACTCCTGTGTGTGTGTGTGATGTTAAAATCACTGATTTTCTCTGTGGGCTTTGGTGTGGGAGAGTGAGTGGTTTACAGACGTCTGTCTCACAGTGAAATAAAGACATGATCATGTTCTTAAAGATGTCACAGATTTAAGATGACACAAGTCTTTTGTTAAGTGGCTAAAATCCTGTTTTCTCAGATTGACACAAACACCAGCTCCTGTGTTTCCTCCTCTGACGACCGTCTGTCAATCACATGCCCATAAACGACGACTCTGACACAGATTATGATTAATTATGATTAACCAGATTAAGATTATGGTCTGTATTTATATAGAATTTTCTAGTCTTGATGTGTTGCTTTAGAATACAGTTTTCACTCACTCACTCAGACGGCTCACTCTACCACTGAGCCACTGTGGCTCAATCCTAACTCCTCACTTTTTTAATACTTAACTTAAAACTTGAATAGATTTCAGATCAGAAAATGACTTTGATACACACACACACACACACAAACATTGGACAAACACTGTTAATTTACATATGACATTCGGTTTTTTTAATATTAAATCAAATATGGGATTTAACTCACTGAGATGCTGACATTTACACCACAGACAGGTTTTTAAATCATAAGTAAATCAAAAGAACTTGTTAATAACAATCGTCTTTGACAGGAATGAAACCTGATAAAAGCTCAACACTCACACCTTTGTTTGTCTTTACAAACCAGAACAGCAGCGTCTGTCTGCCTGTCTGGCAGTCTGTCTGTCTGTCAGCCCGCGGCTGAGCACCTGTGACAAACAATAATATGTTACATAAATAAAACCATGTCATGTTGTCAGTAGGTGGCGCTGTTCACATCCACAGACTGTTTACTTACTTTTCATTGACAAATGTTTGATCACAGATAAAAACGTAAAAAAAAAATAATCATTGTGTGATTATGTGATGATTGCAGCCTCTTTGTTTTTCTTCAGGTGGAATTTAATGCTGAGTTGGTTTTTTAAATGATGCCACACCTTCACTGGAGTGTGAACAGACGTGGAAAGAAAGAAAGAAAGAAAGAAAGAAAGAAAGAAAGAAAGAAAAAAAGAAAGAGGTCAGTGACACAGTGGCTCTGTGTGGATGTGATTATGAGGACGAGTTTGTTTTGTTCTTGAATGATGGTTTAGTACGGACGACCTCGACGCTCCTGCCTGCGGTCACCCCTAAAACACACACGCACACACGCACGCACCCACACACACACACACACACAGATGACAATGAGACTAATCTCAGAATAATCTCAAAATAATTAATTTATTCTCAGAATAATGATTATTCTGAGAAAAAAAACGTTAAGATTCAGTGAATCTGACCTTGCGTCCATTTTACCAGGGCCGTATCCTCCGCGGTCGCCTCCTCGTCCCCCTCTGAAGCCCCCACGGTCACCACCACGGCCCCTGAAGCCGCCGCGATCGAAGCCTCCTCTGCGCTCGCCTCCGTAACCTCCTGTCAGCAGAGCAGACCATGTGACCTTTAACTGACCTCTAACCGCAGAGTTACTGAGTCACAGCTTGGAGCTGCTCTGTGCAGCAGCGCGCCGCTAAACTGTGACTCACAGTGTAAATAAATAACTTTCCTGTGTATTATTACAGGCTTTTGTTGTCTTTGTTGTTGCAGTGAATCATTTAATACCACACAAAAAACAGACATGTAATCATTTTACAAGTAAATTCATTATTGTTATCTTTTCTTTGTTCCACATAACAAATAAATCATTAAAACCAAATCCTTTTCCAGCATTTTGACTAAGAAAAGAGTGAACACATGAATCCATGGTAAAAATCATCGTAAGCCCTGATAAAGTTGTAAACATTACAGATTAGGGTTAGTCCTTTGGAGTCTGACCTCTGTCCATGGGGCTCAACCCTCCTGCGTCCTCCGGTTTCGGGGCCTTGCACTGGTTACACTCGTTACGCCAGGAAAAGTTCAGGTTGTCACAGTTGCTGAAGAGAAAAATGGGATTAAAATCACTGTGTGATTCAGTTGAAATCTAGGAACAAAAACACTGTTGTTTCCAGATTAAAAAAGTACAGAATCAACAGATTTTGTTGACAACTGACTGTGAAATCAGTGAATCTGGACTCACGGGTTTGAGCACTTCCAGTCTCCAGCTCTCTGCTGTGCTCCTCCTGCTCCTCCCGCTCCTCCTCCTCCGTTGCCTCCTGGAAAACCTCCACCTCGACCGCCTCCAAATCCTCCATGGCTCATGGGGCCTTCAAGAAAACGACCCAGTTACATCCATGGTAACAACAAACGATAAAAAGAGTTCCGTTTCTGTGGATACGGAGTTAAACTGGGACCACACCTCCTCGTCCTCGACCTCCCCTCATGCCTCCCCGTCCTCCAAAGTCTGCTCTGCGGGTGGCAAAGGACACTTTGAGTGGGTTTCCATTGAAGTCTTTACCTGACGATGAAAGACAGACGTCAAGAAGTAAACATGACAACGAGCATCGTGATGTTATTGGTATCGTGGACCGTGTATCTTGATTTTATTGGTATCGTGGACCGTGTATCACGTGGATGTATCGTGATGTTATTGGTATCGGCGTGTATCGTGATGTTATTGGTATTGTGGACCGTATCGCCGTGTCGCACCGTGATGTTATTGGTATCGTTGTATCTTGATGTTATTGGTATCGTACGTGTATCGCATGTATCTGTATCGCGTGTCATGCATCGCCGTGTATCGGCCGTTATGATGTTATTGGTATCGTGGACCGTGTATTGTGATGTTATTGGTATCGTGGACCGTGTATTGTGATGTTGCCTGTGATTCACAGCCTTCTAAAAGTCAACCGTGCCTCAGTCTCATGCCTCTCAGAACTTACCGTCAAACCAGTCGATGGCAGCTTTGGCTGAAGGAGGGTCGTCAAAGGAAACCGTGGCCTCCCCTTTCAGCTTTCCCGTCTCTCTGTCTGTGTACAGGTTGATCATGGGAAGACCTGTTTTCTTGTTGACCTGAGAGGACGACGGACAGAGGGACAAAAAGTTAAAAAAGTACATCGGAGTTCGGAAACCTGACTCTGAAATCGCCTGAGTCGCTGTGGAAATGTGACTCATAAATATTAAGCCTCTTACCTCGTACCTTTTTGATTTGTTGAAGATTTAAATAAAAATAACTACACAAATTAGAAATAATTATATTTACATTACATTATATTAAATGTCATTCAGCAAACGCTTTTATCCAAAGCGACTTACAGTGGAATTGAGTACAATCAGCCAGGGGTGGAGTTGAACTTGCGACCATGATGTCTTTCACACACAGGGTACCGATCTTAACCACTGAGCCACTCCATACCCATTAAATGTTGTATGGATATTATATCTATATATAGTGACATGAGACAAGACATGATAAAGTATCTGTGATGACTTTACCTGCTTTTAAAGGCTGTTGCATTGATGATCGTCACATTTATTATATTGAATACATTTCTTGAACAAACTAAATATTATATATATATAATGTATGTAGAAACATATATGTATATATAGAAAAAGTATGTGAACCCTTTGGAATTATCTAGATTTCTGCACAAATTGGTCATAAAATGTGATCTTATCTTCATCTAAGTCACAACAACAGACAAACACGGTCTTCTTAAACTAATACCTCACAAACAATTATCTGTTTTTATGTTTTTATTGAACACACAACATAAACATTCACAGTGCAGGGTGGTAAAAGTATGTTATAGCGTTATAGTAATTATCATTGTAAAGAAATAAAGCAGGTATTCTCTGAAATGAGAGGTAATAATAAGTGTATGTTTTTCACAAACTGACCTTAATGATCCCAATCTGCTTAAAAAAGTCAGCCACTGATTCCACAGTGTAGTCGTCGCCCAGGCCTTGTACAAAGATGGTGTTGTTATCGGAGTTATCCTGGTCCTGCACTGTTTGAAGAAAACATGGAGAGAAACGTTCAGAAGAGCAACAACACAACACTGAATAATGAAAACATGTTTAACTTCAAGGTGAACAGTGGAAAATGATGAGGTTTGTGTTGATATGAGTGGATGGACGTTTGGCTCCACCCACTTTGGAGTGTCAAAGTGTCGTCAAACTTTAACGTAGAGACGTGGTTGAAACTTTAAACCGGTTTAGATTTTTTATACGTTTTTTATTAAGTATTATGGGATGTTTTCAGATTTAATTATGAGTGTGTGTGGCGTCGTCAAATAATGACAAAAACCTCTAAACAAACTCTTCTCCTGCTCACAATTTCACAATTTTCAATTTCACAGTTTCTACATAAACACGTTGCTCTGGTTGTCGTCTAACCCTGTGTGTTGTTTTCATTTTCATATGAATTGCAGTTTTTCTTAAAATCACCAAAAAGCACAGAGAGTTCTGCTCAAACCTCTCATTCACTCCCATGTTAAAACTCTGCTCTGGAGTTTTTTAAAAATCAAGATGAGGGTGATTTTAAAAGTGTACTTTCTCTGTCAGTTCACAGCCGTTTGTCACAGATGTAAATGTGGGAGCTGCTGAAAGTCTCCTGACGCTCACACACCAAACATTTACTCTCTGTCATCAACCGTTCTGACAATATGACGACTTTAAAACATGCTGTTTTCTCTGTTTTTCACTGGTTTTGGACAGTTAGAAACAGGGGTTTGGAAGGGGGAGGGACATCAGGGAGGGGGAGAGGCTTGTTCGTCTCTCTCTTTTAAAGGTTGATTCCACAAAAATACCACTTTGTCTAAGTTTTAAAGGTTCAATCCACCCAAATCAGCAGAAAGAAGCGGACACGATCAAAACGTCACCACAGAATTTTCTAGTTTTAATATCAAATGCACCTGATGTTATGATGTGATTGGTGGTTAAAGCATGTCGTAAAGCATTCGTGCTTCTTCTGCACCCTCTACAGATCAAACTTAACGTGATCACAGTTCAAATGCAACACTGGTTAAAGCTCAAAAGTCTCATTCACAGGAGTTTAAAGGTGACATAGAATGCTTGAATCACACATATATGTTAGTTATGGAGGTCTACTTACATATATTAACTTGTTTTAATGATTTAAAAACCTCCTAATCGCTGCAAACGAGCCGATCAAAATATCTCCTCACTGACACTCTCGTCAGCCGCGCTGTTTCAGACCAAAACCACACCCCTAGAATGTGGACCGTGTTGTGATTGGCCAGCCAAAGAGATCTTTCCCACTGTCCTGTGAATGGCCAGGTACCTGGAAGTGACGTAATAGATAGGCCAGCTCTCAGATACACAGCTCCCCCTCTGGCACGGTGGATGCTCTGCATCTCAGCAGCTACAACAAGAGTAGTTCTTCTTCTTCTGCGGTTGAATGTACGCAACCGGATGTGCCCGAACTAGTGCCCGCATCAGGAGGCGCTACAGTGGTGAGAGGAGTGGTAAGGATTTCTGATGACGACATCAAATTAAGGAAGTGCCGATCCACTTCGCAGAGCCCAGGAAAACAATACAACACTATTTTCTCAGCAGTGGCTGAACTGTTTGTTCTGAAACTTCAGGGTTTCATAAACGAGGTAATGACGCAGATACACACACACAAACGCAGCGTTAATTGGAGCTTCCGGTCTATGTGGGCTTTAAAGTGCAATAATTAAACCTGTTCTAAATACTGTTGTCATGTGAGTGAGTGTATTCATTAAATCAATGAGTGGATGTGCCAGAACTTGCTCCAGTGACTGTTTTCAATAATCATAACAATAATTGTTATACAATAATTACTGACTTTATCAGGCAGCTGGACTAGGAAACTGGACCACATCACACCGCTCCTCAGGTCACTACACTGGCCATCAACTATCCAGAGCTCTAAGATCATCAGGACCAGGTTTACTGCATGTCTCCCAGAATCAGAACCAAACAAAGTGAAGCAGCGTTCAGTTCTTCTGCTTCCTGAACACCTGAGGTCTGAGGTCTGCTCACACTGACAGCTCATTTCAATCAGACCCGAAAACATGATTATTTACTCAAGTTTCACTTATATTTTGCTGTGGTAACAAGACTTACTGAAGCCTCCAGGTCCTCCAGGTCCATGTTCTGGATCTCTTGGTCCTTGAGAGAACAAAAAACACAAATGAGTTGTGGGAGTGAACACACACACACAAACACACAAGCACCAGACACACTTTTATCCAGTGACGTACGCTGCCCACACAGCTGTCAGGAGCAGCTTGGGGTTAAAGTGTCTAGCTCGAGAGCTAGCAGGAGCCGGGAATCAAACCAACAACCTTCCACTTGAAAGAAGACCTGCTCTACCACCGAGCCGCCGCCGCCCCTTAATGTTCAACTGTTCAGTAACTTCATACCATCATCACAGCAGCAGCAGCAGCAGCAGGAACAGGTTCAGGTACTTTTGAGGTGATCTTCTATGACATGCTAACAAAGTCTGCGATATCTTCAGAACACGTTCACGTCTTTATCTCACCGTTTGTAAACCACTCACTCTCCCACACCAAACCTCATAGAGAAAATCAGTGATTTTAGCTCATGGGGACACAGGAGTTGTTGATTCACTGCTGCCTAAGTTCAAATGTTTTATTTTGTCAATTCAGCATTTAAAATCCTTTGTTGAGATTTACCTCATTGACTCAAAGATTTTCTCGATGAAGTTTGGTATGGGAGAGCGAGTGGTTTACAAATGTCTGTCTAACAGTGAGATAAAGGCCGCAAACACGTTCTGCAGATATCATAGATGTCTGACGACGTGTCAGCACCTCAAACATCCCCACTTCTAAAAATCCAAACATCACTTTAACCATGTTGAAATACGTCATTCCAGGGTAACGTGTATGAAGGTCAATTATCACTCATCACACACACGTTGTCATTAATCTCGTCGTGCAATTAAATCACTCCTTCACCGTAATTACGTTTCCCTGAAGCTTCACACAGAAGTTACAACAAAACAAGACTGTGCACATTTTTGTCCTCAGCACATTCTGTGCCCCAGGAAGTTTGTTTGGCTTCAAATAAAAAATACATTTAGGTTTCAAACTCCTCACGCCAATGCATTAGTGCCGATGCATTTATTGATCAAATGTCAGATTCAAACACAGTCGATCATGTTGAACCATGTCGTTCCTTCATCGCTTCGTCTACTTTAGATTTTCACCACAGTTTGACACTGAACAGAATTTAAAGCTGAAGAGTTTCAGTCGTCGCTCGTGAGGTCGGCTCGCAGGCCTTTATCCACCAGAACAACACAGGCAGATTTATAGATTTCATAGAAAACACGCCGATTGTGTGATTTTATATAATATTTGAACCTGCTGAATGGACCTTTACCAGTTTGATCATTTACGATTGTTTGCGAACACATTTGACCTCGTCACTGTGGGTCTAATTTACCCGTGTTTCACAAACCCAGCACCTGAAATGTTTCCACAGGATCCAGAAGAACTTTCTGGATGTGTCCAGAACCACCGTACACAAACACGAGGCGTCACACCATGTGAACCTGTAATCTGGATTAGACTCACATGAAACCTAATCTGATGGTGGACACGCTTCAATAACGTAATGAACCAAGACTCAACATTTGAGTCTCATGGTTTCAAGCAGCTGAAATGAAAATTCTGGTCTGGTTCAGTCTCGTCAGTCTTGATTTACCAGTTGCAGAATAAAGTGGATGACAAAGACATTTCCTCTTCTATAGTAAGAGGAAATATATAGCTGAGAAATAACACATGAAAACACAGGGGTGTAAATTCATCCTCTCATCCTCCTCTTCCTCACATAAGATTAAGATTAACTTTATTGTTAAGTGGGAAATTTGTCTTGGGCCCTACACACATGCTGAAGTCGAAAAAACATATACAACATGATACAAACACAATACACACACACTGGCTCAGTGACGTTAATGGTTACAATTATTGTTGTTTGTTTGATTTTTCACTCTGATCACATGACCCTCGTCAACGCAGTAGATCAGTGTTTCTTTGAGAACCATGGCTATGAAGCCGAGGCCACGCCCCCTCACACACACACACACACAAATCACATTTTCTTTCTTTCACACAAAGCCACTGGATGTTGTGTCCCAGGCCACACGGCTCTGACCTGTGACCTCTGTGACCTCTGTCACAGATGACTCAGCATATACAGAACAGAATTTCGCCCCCTAACAGAGTCATGTGACCACGACTTACGGGAACAGGTGACGGTGTGACGACACACCTTTACATTCCAGTGGAGATGATTTCTACCAGATTTCAACACTCACTTCCACGTATGACAGAGTGAATCATTATGACCAAGTCATTCCACTTCAAACACACAGTGTGACCGGTGGAAACTTTGCTGTCCTCAGTGTGGACTTCACCGTGTTCTCAATCATTCATCAAAACCATCTGAACAAGTTCTAAGGTCACTATAGTGCACAGGTGACAAACTGCTGGCCCGCGGACTACATGTGGCCTACATATGTATGCACATATATACAGTATGTGTGTATACACATGTATACATCTTGAATGTACATATACACGTGTATATCTATATAAGCTTTACAGTTGTCCATGTTATTATTTACTCAACTTCATGTTTTTGATATAGCTGCAACTATTATTCGATTACTGAATGAATTGAGTGTTTTTAATAATTAAAACCAAGTTTCTGTGATTGTTCAGCTTCTTAAATGTGAATATTTTCAACATTTCCTTGTTCATCAAATCATTCAAACTGAATTCTTTTTGGATGTGATTCAAAGAACATCATCATTTCCAGGTTTGACAAACATTTTTTCAACATGAATGGATGATGAAAATAATCCTTAGTTGCGGCCCTAACAGTTTGATTCATTTTACATCGCAGGAGTTTTGAGTTTGACGCTCCTGCTATAGCGGCACTGACAGTGACAGTAAACCCATTACATGTTATCATTGGCCATTGCTTTATCCAATTTGATATTTGTTGTGAAACGTCAAACATGGCAGGTATTTGCAGAACATCAAGAGCCTTCAGAGAGCTGATAACATTCAGCAGCCATCACTTGAGTATCTGGAGAGGCTTGTTTCAATTCTTTCATGTTCACTGATTGTGTAACGCTTGTGAAATCAGGGAAGGTTTTCTGGCTCACTCCGGTTCTGTGACTCATGAGACTCACAACCTTAGACTCAAACACCATCCAGTCCTCACACCAGAACAGCGCCCTCTGCTGTGCAAAGGTGTGAACCACACAGGGCCAAACAGCAATCTATGAAGTTCATCATATATACTGGTGTATACTGGTTTCTGCAGGTCACAGACCGATCACATATTTACCATTTTTACATCCAAAAGTTCATTATCTGATGACCTGTTTCATGCATTTAAAACAGGGGTCTCAAACTTGCGGCACACGGGCCACATGCGGCCCCTCAGTTCATGTCCTGTGGCCCTTCACTTAAGGCCCTGGTATACTTCTGTGCATATATGCGTCTTATATCACAACCCTGTTACACTCACATGCCAGTGTCCTGTAGTAGGGTCCACCCACTCTGCCATCAGGTGGAGATTAATGTGGGTTTTTTACTATTATTTGAAACCATTAAACATTTATATTTCAAGTAAATAAATATAAATACATAGCAATAAAAATTGGCTGATCAATTTTTCAGCTTCCTAAATGTGAACATTTTCTAGTTTCTTTGCTCCATAAAACAAAGAAATCACTAAAAGTGAATGATTTTGGTTTGTGGAGAAAAACAAGACATTTGAGAACGTCATCATTTCCAGGTTTTCTGACATTTTATGAACCAAATAAGTACTTGAGAACATTAGCTGCAGCTCTAAACCACGCTATAACATGGTATTCAATTGTTTTTATATAGTTTATAGTATAAGAATATGTGTGTGTGTGTATATATATATATATATATATATATATATATATATATATACAAATATGTGTATATATATATATATATATATATATATATATATATATATACACATATGTATATATATATACACATGTATGTAGAACTGTAAACACTTCACTCTACCTTTAAAGTTGGGTGACTTGATTAAAAATGTCTTAAGTGATGATTGTCCCTGAAACCAGGTCACTTTCCCACCACACAGTCCCAGCTTAACTCAACTCTGTTCTATTCTCCTCCATCAGTGATAGAAGCTGGTACCTGGTCAGAGAGTGTCGTCACTGAAGAGTCACAAGCACGATGTCAAAGCAACAATGTCCTACTGTAGATCATTTAAAAAGGCTTAAATATCTACTTAAAGTTCCAAAATCTACTTATAATTCCAAAATCTACTTATAGTTCCAATATTTACTTATAATTCCAAAATCTACTCATAGTTCCAAAATCTACTTATAGTTCCAAAATCTACTTATAGTTCCAAAATCTACTTAAAGTTCCAAAATCTACTTAAAGTTATTGGTTTTCAATAACTCTCAATTTCACCCAGAACTCTTTGTGTTGCAGAGAAAAACCACGTCACCACAGTTAGCGTAATGACTCCGCCCACGTGGAGGAGGAGCTATGAAGTCATGGAAGTCGAGCCATGCTGGGACCGTGTAGAGGAAAAGCGCCAATATCTAATTACAATACAAAAACTTATTACACACTTTAAACTTGACCTATGACCTCTGATGACCCCTCCCTCTAGCTTTCAAAGCTTTTTGCTCAAGTGTTTGTTTGTTTTTTAAATCACTTACCACCAAACTTATTGAATCCTCCTCGATCGGCCATTCTGATGAAGAGGAAGAAAGAAAGGACACACACTGAAGTCTGGTGCTGACAGCCATTTGTCCTTCACTCTCAGTGTCTTCATTAAACCCACCCTGTGTCGCTCAGAGTCTCCAAGAGGCCGCTTTAAAGACCTTGTCTTTGTTTGGTCACTCTCACCATGTTTATGTCATGGTACAACTTAAACATTAACACTTTTAGTCCCTGGATTGGTGCAGGGTACGTTTGTCATTAGTTTAGGTTTAAGATGATCTTTTATTTTTTTACTCAAATAAAATGCAGCAAATCCATAAAGACAACTATGAGTATTTTTTAAATGACTACAAGAAAACTTTAAGTGTGTGGCAACTTCCCCCACTGTAAATGATGGCTTAAGAGTGGAAAGACAGGCTGGAGTGAAGATAAAAGCCTAGGAGAAGATTCAAAGATTGATTAAAGCAGAGTATGACACAGGGAGGAGGAGGAGGAGGTGGGAACAGGTGAAAAAGGCAGGTGATGGCGAGGTCTAATGGCGAGCAAGTCAAGGCCTTAGTTTAACGGTTTAACTGCTATAGAAACATGAAAAATAACACAAATTATATTACATTACATGTCATTTCGCAGACGCTTTTATCCAAAGCGACTTACAATGGAATTGAGTACAATCAGCCAGGGGTGGAGTCGAACTTGCAACCATTGCGACCATGATGTCTTTCAGGGTACCGGTCTTAACCACTGAGCCACTCCACCCCTTATAGAACAAATGTGCTATAACCTTAAAGCTGCAGTAAGTAACTTTTAAAAAAGGTCTAGTTCCAAAATCTAGTTATAGTTCTAAATCTACTTATAGTTCCAAAAACCTACTTATAGTTCCTAATTAAAGTTCCAAAATCTACTTAAAAATGTATAACTGTACTTGACCTACATACACACGACTCCAGGTGGTTACCCTGGTTACAGCGTCAGTGGTCATATTCTGTGCTATAATAAACCACCACTGACTCATTTTCCAGAGTGATTTTTGTGTGATGAACCAGCGTTTACTTCACCAACCATCAACTCATTAATCACTTATACTAATAATCCATAATCGTTGGTAAACTCTACATGATGAATACGTGAGGAAAGAATTCAAGGTTCGTTACCATCCGACCAGTTTGGATGTTTGAGTGCTGACACCATCGAGTTCTCGACACAGACACTGAGGAAACAGTGTTTCAGTCTAAATGACATTAAACAGCAGAAGAAGAAGAAGAAGGAGGAAGAGGAGGAGGAAGAGTGCATGCGTGTGAATGACTCAGTGCTGGAGAACCGTTCAATCCTAAAGTCTGATTCACACACTCCGGTAACAGTGATTTAAAAAAAAAACACCAGAACTCAAGCAGGTTACATCAGAAACGCTGCTGCATTAGTGTGTGTGTTTGATTTGTTTAACATAATCTAAATATCTAGATATATTGAGAAAGTGTTCACTTCTATGGTTTTATTCTGTAGTTTTTCAGTTTTACATGAAACTGTTTTTTTACTGGTTTATCTCCAGTTCAGTGTGAACACACTCAGCGCCTCACTTTTTACTGCTTTCTAATGTTCAAAATAACACAACTCTAGATACTGTGCTTTATAGTCTTATATTTGCTTGGATAATAAACAGGTGGTGGGCGGAGCCACATGAAGGCGTGGTCCATTCTCGTTCTTGTTTCTCTGTGCTGTTACTTAGTTTTTTGGGTATTTTTTAACCATAAATGTAAATTAGTTTTAGTTTGGAAAGAACAAAAAAACAAACATATAATAATACAACGTCCCACTTTTGAAAAGTGTTGTTTTTGGATGAATGAACTGAGGACAGCGTGTGGTTGTTTTAACACTCACCCCATTCCTCCTCGTCCTCTTGGTCCACCACGTCCACCTCTGTCAAAACCACGATCATAGCCGCCGCCGCCGCCGCCACGACCTCCAAATCCACCACCGCCACGACCCCGGCCTCCACGGACATCCTGACCGCCATATCCTTCATCAGGGTCACCATACCCTCCTCCTCCACTCATCGGAGGGCTGTCACCTCCATATCCTGAAGGAAAGTGGAGAAAATCACAGATACTCTGAGCAACATTCAGTAGAAAACATGTGAGAAAACAACATTACGTAAATGTACAGTGAACTTATCAGTGAATCACAAACTTTTTTGATGATTCATTTAATCAGTGTGTGTGTGTGTGTGTGTGTTTTTCAGCTTCTTAAATGTGAATATTTTCTTGTCGAATGAGTTGAGTCGAGCCAGGACTGTGTGATGGAAAAGTGCTAATATAAACTATATTAAGGGTGGTGCAACAAAACAATACAGTTAAATATCGCAATATTTTTCATGACGACATTTTATCAATTTTGAGACACCAAGTTCTTTGACTGATGTTACAAATAAGCATTAAAAACCGTTTCAGTCCACTAGATGGTGCCATGTGCTCACTGGAGCTGTCGTGTCCAGGGTGTGACCCCGACCCCCGAGCAAGTGAATGAGTGAGTGAACCTTTGCTCATGATAAAAGTGTATTTTAAAATAAAAAATGAAACTCCATTCCTGACCTCCATCTTGGCCGTACTGGCTCTGCTGACTGTAGCTCTGAGGAGGAGGGGCGTTGTAGCTCGGGGGCTGACTGTAGTGACCTCCTCCTCCACGTTGGGACGGTTGTGGGTGGCTCCCACTATAACCACCACTCTGACCTCCGCCGCTGCCATAACCACACCCGCTCTGTCCACCGCTCGGCAGCTGGTTATAACCCGGAGGCTGCGAGTTTTCTTCATAGCTGTGGAGGAAGACGAGGACGGGAAGAGGAGCATTTAAAAACAAACAAACAATAATTATAAATAATTAATGTACATACAAATACACAAGGGCTACATAAAACACTGTTAGACACACTTTTCCAAACTGCAGTTTATAAACCACTCACTCTCCCACACCAAAGTGCAGACAGAAAATCAGTGATTTCAGCCACAGGGACAGAGGAGATGCTGGTCCTCTGCCGCCTCGTGTGGTCACTTTGTGTCACTGAGTTAAGTCTAAATGAAATATTTTATATGCCGAATTTTACAAATTAAGATATTAGAACTTAGTGATGGAGGCAGCAGTGGACCAACAACTCCTGTGTGTGTGATGTTCAAATCATTGATTTTCTCTATGGACTTTGGTGTGGGAGAGTGAGTGGTTTACAAAGTGACACAAATCGCCACTGTAATAAAACGTCATCCACAATAAAGAGAGGTGGTGGTGTCTCACCCTGCAGAGGATAAAGAGGACGGCGGCGGCTGCTGCTGCTGACTGTAACCAGAGAAAGATGACTGCTGGTTGTAGCTCATGTTGGGCGGCTGGTTAGTGCTGCTGTAACCTCCAGAGCTGTAGGACTGACTGGAGTGACTATAACCTCCACCACCCTGGTGAGAGGGTGGAGCTCCATAACCTCCTGGGAGAAAGAAACAAGACAGGAAAACCTGTTAAAGTATAGTTCAGGTTTTTTTTATGAGGTAATGACTGTGATACTTGGTCAAACAACATCGCCGCCAAGAACCTGTCTGAGACTTGAAGTCCTTTCAGTCCAAAAACTGTGTGAAAACAACCATTTCTACCTGACTGTGGTTGGCCATAGCTGCCGTATCCTCCCTGGCTGTAGGAGCCAGAGCCGCCGTCTGAGTCTTGGTTGTAGCCTCCGTAGCCCTGCTGGCTGTAACTCTGACCAGAGGACTGACTATAGCCCTGGTTTCCACCTCCTCCTCCTCCTCCTCCTCCTCCTCCACCATACGACCCATAGCTGTGAGGAAGTCACAGGTTATCTGCTGTGTGTTAGCTTCTCACTGAATGTAACTTCATTGTCATTAAAGCTGCAGTAGCTGCGGAGGTCACTGGTTGTCGATGTTTGTCAAAGACTCCTAAAGACATCATAGAATGTGCTGACTCCGTGATTGTCAAAGTCAGACTTTTGCCTCGTCTACATACATCAAGCAGCGCAGGGCGTGAAACAGTAGGTGGCGTCGTCACAAACGAGGGAGACATTTACCTCAAATACCAACTTCACTTCTTTCTTGCACAAAATTCAAACACTTTCAATGACCCAGGTCTATTTAGGGTGATATTCAGAAACGTTCAAGGGCCATGACATTATGTTTCAAATTCACAAACTTTCAAGGATTTCAAGGACCCCTGGGAACCCTGTGATTTACACACACACACACAAAGTGAAAGGAAAGGTCTAGTGAGTGAGACCTGCTAGAATGTATGGCTTGGAGACAATAGCACAGTCTAAAAGACAGGAGGCGCTGTAGCTTGAGGTGTCAGAGCTGAAGATGCTGAGATTTTTGTGACCAGGAAGGACTGGATTAGAAATGAGCATATAATCCAGGGACAGTTCAGGTTGAACGGTTCGGGAATTTTGAGTAACAGTTAGAAAATCAGAATCAGAATCAGAATCAGAAGAGCTTTATTGCCAAGTACGATTTGCACATACAAGGAATTTGTTCTGGTGTCATTGGCGCATAACAAGCATACAAAATTTTAAAAACATGAGATTACTCACCCCTGCGCGGACGGTTGGGAATAATCTGTGTAATAAATGAAACAGAGCAACAATATAAGAAATGACAAATCCATGATGGCTCACACAACTCAAGAAGTATGCTAATTCATTTTCATAATGCACTGCAATGCTTCCGCATAGTGGGAGTAGGGGGTACTGCAGGTAGTAATCAATATCAACTTTCAGGATAACAGATACAGATATTGATATTTTTCTTTTCCACAAGTGTGTTGGGGCTTTTTATATAAAGAAAACACTTTTTGAAAGTTGTGTCTAATTAGTCAAATAAAACCGAGCTCAATACTTTTCCTGCATTTGCCGCAATTCAAAGTGTTTTTTATAGATACCTTGAAGACGTTCTAGATAACACGGATGTCATCAAAACGATGCTGGAGATATCTTAGAGTAGAACTATGGGTAGAAATAAATATCACAGTTGTGCTTTTTAAAAGCAAGCTATAAAAAACGTTATATATTCTATTTTCATTGAGAGGATTTTCTTTCACCTACATCTGACCTAATTATTGATACAAATACATTTTTAAAGGTTCTTGTCATGACGCCATGTTTTTAGATGGAAAAAAACCCTGAAAATATGAATTCTTTACAAAATACAACGTACAAAGTAAAAAATGTTATGCTGAAATATTGCAGCCTGGGATAAGTCAGTGAAAGGGTGAATTGTGATGACAGCAGTAAAAATGCCCAGATATAATAATACAATGCATGTCTTGTGTTTTGATGGAAGTGAGATGAAAACATTGCAGTTTCAATGGGACATTTTTGTACTTAACGGTGTGAGTGTAACACCTGCTTTAGTTTAGCTGTAGGAAATAAGAGCATCACAGGCAAATACACAATCTGGACAAACATTCATGCATAAATCTGAATGAACACATGAACAAAATAAGCATCACCGTTAACCGTGAAATGATTAAAGTAGGCGGGGCCACCGCCGCTCAAACTGGGTCAGTAGCACAACCACCGTTGACCTCATCTAACTATCAGATAAACCGCAGCAGGCTCGTTTCACTGCGGTCAATATTCGTAATAGCGGTGATAACGTTAGGTCAGCGTGGACAGATTTAGACAGAACACCGTGTTTCTCTTCCACCGAGAGAACAGAAACACCGTGACGTCATACAGCCAGGTAGCTAGCTAGCATTTAGCGTTTGACGGTTAACTAGCGACAGCGGCTGCTACGTGTTGGTGAATCAGTTTGCTAATGCTAACAGGAGCTAATGAATCACACTTCCGTCAAAACACGGGAGCGAAATGAGCAGCGTTTCTCACCGTTTGACGCCATTTTCTACGAACAGTCGTTAACGGTGACGAATGTGTGCGTTCACACAGCTGGAGCGAACCAACGACGACGGGGTGAAGATGAACTGACAGCGGCGTCCTCGCGTCTCCTCCCGTCATCACGCGTGTGCTGCTCAGCGCACAGGACATGTGAGCGTCTGTGGACACTTGGACACGATCTGTCACGTGTTCGACTTCTGCTCCATTAAAGTCAGGAATCACTGCTCGACAGCGCGTGTATGCACTGAACCAGTAATTGATTTTTATTCATCTACGAAATAAACATTGAACATCCACGAAACAGAGAGAAAGCAAAAGAAAAGCCCAAAATCCACCCAGATATTTCTGTGGCAGGACCGAGGACAGAGTTGGACTGAGTTCACTTCCCACAAATTCAGACAAAGGTCAAAGAAATAATTAAAGCTGTCGGGCTGTTGACAGACAAAGATTTAAGGAGATTAGCAGAGTTTCGGCTTCATAGACAGTTCAAGAAAAGCCACCAAAGACGGAATATACAAACTAAGCATCTGTTTTTAAATGTACATGTGTTCACCACTGGCTGAGTTTATTTTTGCTCTTTATGTTGTAAAAACAGGTGAATGTGCGAGGGTTACGTCAAACGTCGTGAGACTGGGAACGTTGGCTATTATTATTATTATTATTATTATTATTATTATTATTAATAATAACTTTTTTTTGACGTTAACACATTACATTTTGAATTCATGTAAACATGTGGGCTTATGATATTGTTTTTGTCATAAAAGTGGATTGTGTTGTTTAATTTCGTCAATAAAGTTTTAATAAAAGAGGGCTGGTCGGGGGAGTTGGGTGTGTGCTAACTTGGATGTGGTCGTGTTTGGTCGTGTTTGGCCTGCTGTGCCGTTCTCCATGCTAATGATGGTGTTCATGATTGCGACTTTAGTTTGTTGTCTGGTGGTATGGTCCATTTTGAGCAGCAGCGGGGCGATGCTTAAGGAAAAGTAGTAGCACTCGTCCACGGCTGACTCTGGCTTGGGTGGTGCCTGTAAGATGGTGATGCCGTCTGCCGGCTGTGGTCTGCTCCTCCCGGGATTTGCCAGAGTTTCTGTGGGTGCAGCCGACCTCCGCTCCCTCGGGCTGCGGGACCGAGGCCTGTCCCTCTCCCCAGGCGACACGGGCTCAGATTTGGACGATACCGGAGATGCAGAAAGTGGCCGACACTCCAGCATTGCAGACGAGCTGCCACAGGGCTCCTTCTCCTCCTTCTCCTCCTTCTCCTCCTCCTCCTCCTCCTCTGATCCACAGTGAGACAGCGGCGTTAACGATCCCTCCTCCTCGTTCAGAAGAGCTCGAAGGTTTCTTTTTGAACTGAAAACACCAAACAAAAGAGAACTCAGTCCTTGTGACGAGTTCATCAAAAATGTAATCGTGGATGATTTCACACAGACCTCCTTTGGTATATGTGGGGATTGAGGAAGGACATGCTGTCTGTGTATCTCCATTCCTTCTGAGCGCCTCCTGCTGAGGCAAAAGACAATCTTTTTTTCCGGTTCCTGACGTACGTGTCCCTCAGCGTCCTCCACCTGTTTCTGCAAAGATCGGCTGAAACAAAGAAGAGACAGGTTCATCAAATCTCACATTCGTCAGCCTGGCTTTCAGCTACCGCCTAGGCCACACCCTGTGTCTGTGCAGCCAAAGAGAAGGTGATGATGGAGAGGAGGAGCCTCCCCAGGTCAACCCAAGACACCTGGACGGAAGTGGCACAGTGTTCCATTCAGGAAGGAGGACACTTTTCTAATTAACGTTTGTTTATGGCTCAAATTTGGGGATAAAAAAGGTGAATTCAGTTTGTTATTTAACAAATAAAAACTTTAAGACACATTTTTTTGATGACAGGTCTTAAACATTTATTATATAACATTACATGAAGTGCTTTTTTTCATAAATGTAAGACTACATAGGAAACTCCTGTTTCCAATAACATGATAATGTGTTGTTAGTGAGAACTCACCATCCGCTCCCAACACCGTTGCTATGGTGATCCATGTTTTTTCTTTTTTCACGTTGTCCTTGTAATAAGGATGTGCCGGATTATAAAATATGGGGTATTTTTCCACCTCAGAGATCAGCTGTTCCTGATCCATGCTGTCCTGCGGGATTCTCTCGGCTCCAGGTTTGACTCTGCCCATCATCCCCACGGGGGCTTTTATTCTGAAGAAAGAAAAAACCGGACGCTCGGTATTGTATCGGTGTTTGGCTTCCTGTCCCGCTCACGCTGAACTCTGCTGAATTGAAGCGTCGTGTTCCGTCATCCGGCAAAAACTGAACCCCTGCGTATTTTCAGTGGGATAACGATCGACGTTGCACGGAACCGGTATCGGCACGCGACACAAACGGAGCCGCTGTAGACGAAAATCGACGCACGTCTCTTCCGAGGCTGCGACGCTACGCGACTGATACGCCGACCGACGTGACGGAGGACGGATCCAGGCGGTCTCGTGCGAGTCGTAAAAGAAAGCACACTTCCGGTCATACATTTTCAAAATAAAAACACTACTGGCAAACTTGTTGCAGCTGTTCAGATTAGTCTTGTATTAAGTCATTTAAAGTTATTCTTTGTGACCAGAAAAGTGTTATATTAAATATTACCTCAGTGAAAGTCTTAACGTTTAGCAATTTAGAATTTTAAAGTAAGAAAAAAATGAGGCGCAAGGATTGAGTCATGGTGGCTCAGTGGTTGGGCAAGTTGTCTTTCAACTGGAAGGTTGTGGGTGTATTTCCTGGCACGATTTTGTCGATGTTTTATTTGTTACAATGCTGTTATTTTTTTAGAGGCCTCACATCTCGGAAGTCTGTTTCAACTTCCAGCGTTCATCTTAACACACGTTGTAGGGCTCCGCCCCCTTTGTGACTCCACGCACACACAACAAACACATGGACCCCTCCACCCCCACAGACCGCACCCCCCCCATACACACACACACACATTTGCTTTGTTATTCAAACGAAGAAACGGTGTAAATTAATTTAAATCAAACTTTATTCACTTTGTAAAGATCTGCAATGAAGACAAACGATGAAATGAGGAAAAAAACATAAATAACAAAGAAGGGAAGGAGACACAGAGACAGGCTGAGGTAAAAGGCCTATTTACACACAAACACCCACACCAGTGACACATGGTGGGGTTTTAAATCAGAGCTAACACACCAGAGTCCGGACCAGAGTCCAGCTGAGCTGCTTTACATCCAGTTTAAGTGCTACAGTTAAAATACGACCAAAGCAAAATAAAGAAAAGGGTTTTCATGATATTCACGATCTAAACGTGACAAAAACAAACATAACTATGAGGAGAAGAAGATGATGATGATGATGATGATGATGCAGTTTTTGCTCAGTAGTCACTTTGTTTAAAAGCGTCACAGACGTTTGATAACGAGGAGAAACATAGAAAGAGGGAAGATTTGAGTCTGTGTAATTCACCGGTGACTGTCACCTTCATGTGGAGGCTGCATGCTGAGGGAGGAACAAACAACTAAATGTGATAAAATGTCAAATAGTGAGGAGACATGAAACTTATTCAGTGTGTGAATAGAAAACAAAGAGGAAACAGGAGGATCTTTTTTTCTTTTCTTCCCCTCCTTTGTTCAAACTTCCTTCCACCCTCCATTCTGTGTCGTGGTCGTCCTCCCTCTTGGTCGGCACTTCTCGCGTCTACTCGTTCTTCTTCTCCTTGTGTTTGAGCAGTTTGTTGATCTCCCTCTTGGCCATGGACGTGTATTTGCTGATGAGGCCGTGTTGGTTCAGGCCGGGCAGCAGCAGCAACACACTCACTGCAACACACACACACACACGGGAAGTCCTGCTGTTTACACACATCAGAATTCTCTTTTTTCCACTTGATTTATATTTTACTCACCTGTGTGCCGTTTATACACATGCTCACTTTTTATTAATATTGTTTCTTCATTTCTTGGGGCTTAATTTTTTTAATTTAACAAGATCATTTTCTCTAAAGATTTTTTTAGAATTAATGACGTTTTCTCAGATTTTTTCCCCCAGCTTTAAAATTGCTGACAAACGCATCGGTCAGTATCATTCAGCATCAATTATCGGTCCATATCAGTCAGCATCAAGTATCGGTCCATATCAGTCAGCATCAAGCATCAGTCAGCATCAAGTATCGGTCACCGTATCGGTTAGTATCAAGTATCGGTCTGTATCAGCCTGCGTCAAGCATCAGTCAGCATCAAGTATCGTCAATAGCAGTCAGCGTCAGTCAGTATCGACCCTAACCCATAGATATCAGTAGATAATTGAGTTTGTGTTACCAGCATCGTTCCGTCCCGAGGTTGAGCTCAGTTTTTCTAGATTAATGAGATCATTCCCCTCAAACTCCCTTCTTCATTTTTCCCTCCTTTGTTTGACAGAAGTGTTCCATAAATTGTGCAAAAACTAAAGGAAGAAAACGTCTGTCTGTCGACTCGCGTGGAGTTTTCATGGAACACAAATGAAAAGAGAGGCTACAGTCGGTGTGAAGGTGAAATGTACTCACCGATCAGGTAGGTGAGGAACAGGTTGTGGACCTGCTGTCCGATCCAGGCCACTGCCAACAGGCTGCTGATCACCGAGGCAAAGTACTGACACACACACACACACACACACACACACACGGTCACATGACATGCATCAAGACTTAAAGACCCCTTTCAATGTCACATCCATCACATTTAAGAGCTTACGCATAAAATATGCACAGAGGTCACTAGTTCTCACAATCAACTAGTCAACTTAATCCATGATTAGTTTCTACTTCAAAAGATACAAACATGTGTGTGATCACTTCAGGTTAATGAAAAAAAACAAGTTTCGTTGGTGAAATACTTCAAAATTACATACATATAGGGCCATTTTACAATGGCTGCAACTAACAATTGTTAAACCATTAAACTCAAAGTGTGATTGAATTGAAAGTGAACTTGTTTTTTAATAAACATACCATCTTGGGCTTCTCCTCCTTCAGGGCACAAAGACGCTTCCACCAGCCGACAACGCGGCGCTGGGTCTTCACCAGGTTTCCACAGATCTCATGGAAACGCTGCTGCTGCTCGGTGGTCCTACACAAAGACACACAGGCATCAGTTTCAGACAAAAACATTGTCTGCTGAGACGTTCCTGTTTTATATTTAATTATATTTAGGTCCTGTTCTGTTGCAGCCCAAGCCGAATGTCTATGGTAAAACAATAAGATAAAATTTAACAGCACCACGTGTGCGACTAATTTACTGTGAAACAAACACAACAGAAACATAGCAGTGTTTGTACACTGGCAGCCAACCTGGAATCCTAACTCCATAACTTCAACAACGGAGATGGAAATCCCAGAAATTCAGAGTTCCGACTAGAAATAGAACAACATCTATGACATTTCAGCTTCTTAAATGTGAATAACTCCTGGTTTCTTTACTCCACATAAACAAAGAAATCATTTTGGTTTGTGGACATTTGAGAACATCATCATTGTTTGACAAACACTGACCAACACTGTAAAAGTAATAGTTGCAGTTCTAGAGCGATGTTGGACTAAATCTGCAGGCTGAGCTTCACAACATCACTTAAGGAAGCACGATATTTATCAGACCGATAAAATATCAGCCGATTTGGGCTTTTCTATCGTTGAGATACCCAGGTTTTTGCAAGTTAATAGCACATTTGGAGCTACGTTACACCCCCCAAGCTGTCACTTCTTCACGGACGTGTCCCTCCCTGGACAAAAGTCCTCCACCTGCAAAAGTTTTCTAATTTTGAATTATAAGATTTCAGAAAAATCTCAAAGCTTTAATAATTCGGTAAATATTTGGTTGATGATTCACTTAGGGAATTGTTTGTGTTTTATTTATTTGATTACATTTTTGTAATTAAGGTTGACAGGTCAATGTTTGACTTAACTCCACAAATACCTTACTGTTATTGTTATTTACAGCAAATGACCACATATTTTTGTGTGAGGACATGAAAAAAATAAACATTTGAAGAGCCAAAACTCGTTATAGATAGGCCAGAGTTTTTCCACCACTGCATCGTGCACAAACTGCAGATTATATTAAATAGGAATTTATCCGTATCGGCCATGAGAAGCAGGAAATGATTGGTTATCGTATCGGTTGAGATTTTTCATATCGTGCATCACTATCATCAATATTGATCAGCATCAGAAGCTACGGTTTCCTGAGCTGTAACTAAAAACACAATGTTGACACGGTCAAAATGCTATAATGCTGTGAACTGCTGTGTTAAATGTGCAGTAGTGTGGGGGAGAAAGGACACAGTGACACACGGGTCATATAACAGGGCTTAAGGTGGCTGGTGGAGGGACAGGCGGTCACTCTATCCTGTCCTTGGTGTCTGGTTCTCAACACCATATGCACACAGTCCAGCCAGGCGCTGCACACAAGAGCTGTGTAAAGTCAAAGCAGCATGAAGTGGTCGGACACCTGAGAGCTCAGGTTTTAGCTCGTCATATTGAGGTCATCAAAAAGATGTCGCAACTTTCGCCACAGCAGACTCTTTGAATCCAGCATTTACGTTCTCATATGCCGACAACCAAGTCACAAAATAAGACGTTTGGACTTAGTGATGGAGGCAGCCATGGATCAACAACTCCTGTGTGACATTAAAATCACTGATTTTCTCTATGGACTTTGGTGTGGAGAGTGAGTGGTTTACAAACTCACAGGGAGATAAAGACGAGAACGTGTTCTGAAAACATCGAAGACTTGAAACACGAATTGACATAAACAGGTATTTAAATAAAATAAATAGCGTAAATAGATGAAATGCATATTGAGCAGGAGTGTCACATGACCTCTCACTCACATGCTCCCTGCCTCAAAGGTTAGTCGTGCATGGTTATGCTAAAAAGGAGAAAATCTTTGTAGTATTATTTGCATAGTTTACTTTTGACTGTTTTCCCCCCAGAGTTCAATGTTGCTACACTTTTACATGAACACTCAAGTTTAAAGAAAATAAGCGTTGTTTTCCTGCAACGATGACTTAAATTAATTATTGTTATCAAAATATCAAAAATATTGATATTTTTTCCCCATATCGCTCCAGCCCTAATTGAGAATACACAAAGAACACATACTACAATTAACAAATATTATTTATATTATTCCATTACTTGCTTGGTCCCTAAAATCAGAAAATATCGATCAGTGTTTGTCAAACCTGGAAATGACGACGTTCTCAAATGTCTTATTTTTGCCCATAAAATGATTTGAGTTTTTCTTTGTTATATGGAGCAAAGGAACCAAGAAATATTGATAAACTGATAAACATAAATTCATAAACTCATCCGGTCTCTCACCACTTATTGGAGCCAAAGACTCGGGGAGCGAGGGTTGGAACCAGGTAGTCAGACAAGCACAGCAACATGACAGAGCAGGAGATCCCAGTCAGCACTGAAGGGTCCAGGTAGTAAATCAGCCTGCAGGTGAACGACAAAGCAGTCAGACATTAGACGGTTAGAAACCGGTTTGACTCCAGCGGGCGCTCGGATAAAGAAACACCACTGAGAGACTTGTGCATATGTAAATGAATGTACGTTTTTAACAAAAAAAAAAAAAAACTTGTTTTATATTAAAAAGATACTCACAACCTAAACTGTGGTGCATCTATTGTGATGACATTTATACCGGGGTCTTTGAACACAGAGACTCTCTGCAGCTAGTCTAGTAAACTCGGTGAACAGCGTTGTTACCTTGGTTATTCGATGTCAGCTCTATTCAGCAACACGGCAAAGTATATCGGGCTACTTTCAAATATCTGACCCAAGTTGAGAGTTACAATTTAGGCCAACGTAAAGAAGCTTTAGTCATAAATGGAAAAACAAAGAGGATGGGTATGTACACTGAGGAAAATGTGTGCTATGCCGACCATGTACCCAGCTGAATCTAATAACCCCTGCGAAACAGCACACGGAGGTAAAAATGAACTCACAGGAAGAGCACAGTGGTGACGCCCATCAGAGCTCCGGGGAACCAGGGCTTCTCCCAGCGCACGACGCGGTCACCAGCCAGGATCACTTCACCCCAGCCCTGCAGCTGCTCCTCCAGCAGAGCCGTTTCCCGAGCCTCAACACAATTCAACACAGTGTATTCAGCCATAAAGTGCAGAGCATGTTGACGCTCCATGTGATGTTAAATCCACAAATCAATGACATTTCAGTTTGTGTCATAAAAGAGCAAATAAAGGAGAAAATGGTCACATAAAAGGACATGTTCTTATTTTAAGTCAGAATCAGAAACAGTGGGTGATGCAATTAATAATATTTGACTATTACAGCCCTTAAATGGAAAATGTTCTGACTAAATTTGACTAAAACATCTCGGATGACTAAAAGTAAAATGGTATTTTAGTCATAAGACTATAACTAAATCAAAATGAACACTGGTTCTAACATGTGATAACAGTCAGGCACTGATAGAGCAAACACATCAACATGAGGTGATAGAAGTTTTACCATGATCGAGAAAATTGTGAATAGAGAAAACTCGTGAGAGCTGAAAACACTGTCGAGCTCGTCAATAAACATGCGGCGGTGTCTCATTTACATTAAAAGATGTAAGTGGGAATGACCTCACTTTCGAGTTGACCATAGTCCTTTGAAGTTGGGGGAAAAAAAAGCCTCTCAGGCTAGCCATAGCTAGCAATGCTCCGTGTTATTTTACTCAACGTGTAACTAACGGTGAAAGTAGTGGCGTTGGCACGAGCTGCAGTCGTCTTGGGATTTCATTTTGGGGTTGAATTTCCTCTTCCTTTAACAGCAACATGATAATGTTAGAAATCACACTTGCTTGTTGCTTGAAACAACCGTCAGAGGAAATGTTCAAATCTTTCAGCGCCGGTGATAGTAATTAAACTTAATTTTGACTTCAATTTGTTCATTACCAAGAGTCTCATTAGGTTATTTTAGTGGCACGGAGGTAGTTGTATTTTGCAGTATTGGCATTGTTCATTGGATATTCAGCGCGGACAGAACAGTTAACATACGTTGCCTTTCATGTCCACTAACTAGTGACAGAGGACAAAAATTGAACTTCCTAAATGTCATATAAAAACATTAATCCAACTAAAACTACAACTAAAATCCAGCTAGTCTTAGTCAGATTTACATACCTACATAATCCGATTAGTCCTGCATGTATACAGTTATGCTTCTTTTCCAGTACATAGTCCCGCCCCCGCCACAGCTCTCCACTAGACGGTTTCCATTACTATAGCTTCTCCTCAACGTGGGCGGGGTCATCAAAGCACGGCTGCATGAAACTGGTGACGTGGTTTTCTACGCGCCACAAACTAGGGACTTGTAAAGCAGTTGTTTTGGGTGTAACTGAATCATTAGACTCAGTAGATTCTAGGATTTGTTCACAGAATGACTCAGTACTTCCTGCGTGACCGGAGCACAGAATCTGCCTGACAGTCACTGATTTTCTTTTCCTTTGCTAAATGTTGCAGAATAATGCATGGTATCATGATTTGTAGGTATTTTTAAGTTTTTTTTTAACTTGCCTTTGATTTTTGTCTAACATCGCGCTCATGACTCTTTAGTGACGATACTCTCTGACAAATCAGTGGCCTTCAGTCTGTTGACGTCACAGTTTAGTATCGGAGAACCTCATCAGAGCAGAAACTAAAAAAACACCAGGAACCAGGTTCAATGACTAATGGAAAGGCAAAATAGCCGTGCTATGACAAATCGTTATTAGTTAGAACTTGGTGTTCTGTGTGCGCACCAAAATGTCCTCCCCAGTCTTTGACCGAGACGTAGAAGACAAATCTCCATCTAATTCACTTCTAAATCACTGTTAACTAACAGTTTTAAGTTTAATTTGCAGATTTTTCCAGACACTAATGTAAACCTTAATATAGAAATTGTCAGATTATTTATTATATAAAGGATGATGATGACCGCCGGTTGGAGGGGCCCCCTGTGAAGGTTTGCCTCGGGCCTCATGAGACTGTAGAACCGTCTCTGACTGGTCCACGGGCGAACGTCTAATGAGCTAACGTGCTCGCTACCAAGCTAAGCTAGCTGCTAACAAACGCAGCAGTTTTTAGTGACGCACTGTCACCGAAAATCGTCCGAAATCACAGAGTCGTTGTTTATGTTGTCGCTGTTGTTCTTCACTCGACATGAAAAATCCATCTTTCTTCTCTAAACACCAGCGGCTGCGTGGACGCCACCGGAGCAGCACACTAAGCTAGCGCTAAAGCGGCTGTCAATACTCACGAGCAGGTTTGCGCTTTTGTTGTCGCCTTCAGCCATGGTTCACGAAGCAGCGTGGGTTTGACTTCCACCCGTGGATTCTTCTTTAAATGTTTGTTTTATAAAGATAGAGCAGCAGGAGCCCGGACACTCGCTTCCTCGTCGGCGCTTCAGCTGTCACTGTAACGGTCAAGCTCTGGCAGGAAGTTTTTTATCTGAAAATCTGCGTCAAAAAAAGAGGAGCCTATGACTTCTGGGAAATGTAGTGTTACATCAGCCGCATGTAAAAATATTCCAGATACATCATCATCAGTATTATTATTATTACAGAAGCAGGTTCTCCGTCAATGTTGATGAATGATTTTTGAAACAGAACTGTCTCGCCTACAGGAATGGAAATGAAAGACGGGTAATACCTCAAAGGGAGATCATAAAATGATGAAAGGACACGCCACCGCATCATGACTCAGCACTTCTGGTGTCGAGGGACGGGAAAGGAAGGGCCTGTCCTGTACGGATACCAACTTCCATAAAGTGTCATAGAAGAAAGGAAGATTTTTTTCATTTTTTTCATTTTTTTCATTGCACTGATATTTTATGTATGTATGTATAAAGCCATTGTCTAAAGACAAAAACACAAAGACATGGACGAAAGCATTGGATAACTAACTCATGTTTCTCATGAATTGTTCCATAAAAAATGCACATCCACCAAAACTCTCCTGTGCTCAGCTGTTACCTAACAATAGAATGCATGAAATAAGTGGGGGGAAAAGGTCAAATAACTGATAAACTGTAAAATATGTTATCCCTTTTTCATGCATATTGTTAAACATTTATGCCAGGTTGTGCATATTTTTTATGTATGTTTTTGTTATTTTGTGTCTATTGTATTGTAAACAACATTAAATAAAATACTCACTCTAACACCTCACCTTATGCACAAAAATTGAAACCTGATCAAATACAGACCATAATACCAGCTCTTCTTCTTCTGATTTTATTTCTAGAAACGAGTAACAAAGAGAGTTAGAGGAAATGTATTTGAGTAAACGTACATATAAATAACAAAGTAAAGTACAGATACGTAAGTTTTGTTCTTTGTTACATTACTTTACTGACTTTCCTTGAACGCGTCTCAGCGTCGGCGCGCGTCCTGTGCGTATGACGTCACTTGGTTTTTCGTCTCGTTCTTCCTTCCTCTCGGCGGAGCTCACGTCTTGCTAGCTGAAAGCTAACTGCTCACATTATTTCTGTCATCGTCGCGTTTGTTGAGACGCAGTTGTTACAGTGCGGTCTGTTCAAGCTGCGGATTCTACAAGAGATTTATCAAGAGAGGAGAAACAGTCCCGCCGCCACCGTTTCCTCCGCTGCCGGAGGTGAAACACTGGTACGTAATGAAGACGTTAGCCTGTTAGCCTGTTAGCCTGTTAGCTGATGGTTGGGCCTAAGAAATAAAAACGGAACGTTTCATCAAATGTATTCGTCATATAAGCGTTCGTGTGGATGCACAGAAGTTAATGTCACGTCTACTATGTGTTTATTGCACTGTTTTCCTCCATGTTAGTCCTCAGTAAGTTGAGTGTGTACGTCACGCACGCAGCTACAGGCCTCTTCTGACTGGCGCACGTGTTTTTTCTCTTATTTCAATAAAATCTTAAGACTTGATATCAGTAAAAAATGAGGTGTTTTTTTGCGTCACAGAGATGCCCACATTGTTATAACTTAACAATTTAAGAAAAGTAGCCCATCTGCGGTAAGTGGTGAGGTCTGATTTTACTTGCAAAATGCTATATTAATAAAGGTAATTATTTTATATATTATAAGCGTGGATGGCAAAGTAAAAAATGTAAATAAGTAAAATTACCACCAAAAATATTAATGAGGACAATGTATAGTTTTCGGGAGTGGGTGCATGCAATGGGAACCAATATTTATGAAGTAGTTTTAAGAGTGTTGTAAATTACTTACAATTTTTAATACAGTTACTCAATACGTTTTTATAAAAACCTCTTTAAGGTCAGTGGTTTGTTAACAGAATGATTTGACAACCGTGGTAGTAATTTTCAGGCACCTTATGCTTGTGAACGCGATAATGTTGCTGTTAACAAAGTAAGAGTTCACACATTAATAGGGTTCTCAAGGTGACTACCTTTTTAAATATCATGGCAACAAACAGCTTCATGGTTTGAAAGTTATGGTGTATGACTGGACAATAATTACCTAACAGTATCTTGTTTTCACTACCATTATAACAAATATGGATGCACAATGTTGGACTTTGTGCAGATATTAGAAAAGGCCTGATATATATATATATATATATATATATATATATATATATATATATATATATACATATATATACATATCTATATATGTATGTATGTGTATATATATGTATGTATATATATGTGTAATATATATATATATATATATATATATATATATATGTGTGTGTGTGTGTGTGTGTGTGTTTTATTCATTAATCATCTCAGGGGATACGTTTTAAAGCCAACAACTGCTGATACCGATATCGTCTCGATAATATCGGACATCCCTAAAACATTTGTTCATATTTATATGTTAGGTGTTTTCTGACATTTTTTGTGCATTTCCTCAGAGTTGATGTCTGTAAATGCTGTGAGTTTCATTATTGTAGTCCTCTGTTTTGTTTCTATAGAGCCATGTACAATGGGATTGGCCTGACGACACCGCGGGGCAGTGGCACCAATGGCTACGTGCAGCGCAACCTGTCGAGCCTGCGGGTGAAGCGACCGCGGGACGAGCGTGGTGGTGAGCGCGATGAGAAGGACCGGGAGAGGCTGGAGAGTCAGCTCAACAGGCAGCCCAACGCTGACATCCTGGAGCACCAGCGCAAGAGGCAGCTGGAGGTTAAATGTGCCGAGCTGCAGGACATGATGGAGGAGCAAGGGTGAGGAAGAAAAACATGTTTTGATCAGTAATTATTTCATTTAAATTTTTTACTATGATTAAATCCAGTTCTCTGATTTTACCGGTTTCTTATATGTGCATATTTATGTTTCTACCTTTTTTTTTATTATTATTATTCTCCAAACTTTGACTTTGTCTCTGTGCTTTCCATCCAAAAAGCTCTTCTAAGTACACAGAATTGCAAAGTATAATAGTCAGATGTGAATTCAGGTTATGCAGAGTGAACCTGGGTCTTAAACCTGGGTCGCTAAAAAGGTGTGCGCTGTCGAGTCAATTGAGCACCAGTAAATGCTGATGAAACACATTTCAACATGACTCTAATATGCTTTGTGATTAGAGTAAAGTGAGCTGTAAGTAGATCTATGACTCACTGTCCTCTGTACGTTGTCAAATCATCTTTGCTCAGGTATTCTGCTGAGGAGATTGAGGAGAAGGTGAGCAGCTTCCGCATGATGCTGCAGGAGAAGCAGGAGCCGGCTCCGCCCACTTCTGACAGACCAACGTAAGACTGGCACTTTTATCGTAAATCGATTATACTCTTGCACAAACACGCGGACCTTTGAGACAATGCTTGACAGTGTTGGTGACAGAAAGCTGGGTGGCTTGTGAATCCTAGGGTGACAGAGACTCATGCACTGGCCGCAGCTAACCAGCAGAAGAACGACCGTCTGCGTGCAGCGTTTGGAATCGCCAGCGACTACGTGGATGGATCGTCCTTTCATGCTGACCGCAAGGACAAAGAGAAGGAGAAGCGGGAGCAGGAGCGGCTGGAGAGGGAACGGCTGCAGCAACAGAAGTATACGTGAGTAAGACGTCGTTAGTGACGGGACAACGTGCGTGCTAAGAAGCACTTACACTGAAGCATGAATATTTCACGAGTGACTTGAAAATCCTGTCTTAATTCACCAATAGGGAGTTCCATCTTACCTCATGACATATTATGATCTTATTAAATGAATTATTTTCCTCAGGTTGGTGGTAGATTCGGATGATTCAGATGCTCCTCCCAAAAAGCGCGGTCGGAAGAAGAAAAAGAAAAACAAGAGCAGAGACAGGTGAGATAATGGAAGGTCCTGACCTCGACGAGTAGGCCAGATCCTTTTGTTCTTTCATAATTCTTTTGTTCTGTCTTCCAGCAGCTCAGAGAGTCTGTCCCCATCGCCTCGCAGAGAGAAGAAGAAATCCAAAAAAAAGAAAAAGAAATGGTATTTAACCATCGGAACCTTTTATGATTATTTCACAGAATGATTCTGTGAATGTTAACAGGACAATTTATCTTTCAGTGAGGCATCTGAAGAGAGTGGAGAAGAAGACGATGAGAGGTAGGCGCTTTAAGTTGCCTTAACTCTTCTGCCTCTGCAGACTCATTGCTTTGTTCCAGTTTCCAGCTGCAGGTTATATTTCCTGGAATTAAAAGTGAATTCAGGCCTCGCTCACACCTGCTATTAACGTTATTAACCACGCTGAGCCGATCACAGTATGACCGTTCACACCTTACATCAGGACAGATCCGGGATGTGTCTCACTGACGTCATGACATGAAAGTTAATGGGTTTATTCCAGCAAATTAAAAGACAAGCATGAGGGAAAATATAATAAAGGCCAGAATAGTACATAAAATAAAGAAACATCAGCTATTTGATACATCAGTTGGAAGTTTGTTTCAATCAACGACACATTTCCACCTCGTCACATGTTTGAAAAGGAGCCAAACACAAAATGAAACAAACATAAGAACTCCATACTTGTCTGAAAGTGTGAAAAAAAAGTGCAGCTGCATTTTTAAAAAGTGGTTTAGTAATGACTAACCCTGAATTTAGTCAAGATCCACCCAGATTACATAGGATTGATGTTAATACCAGATCATGGTTTGTAGTCTGAGAACTGTAGCTTCATATGTTTCTGATGAAATGAAGGTCATAATTACTGATCGCACGGGTTCATGTGCAGCTGTAACCTTTCTTTAATTCTCACCCTCTCAAAGTTCCTCGGATGAAAAACAGAAGGAGTTGAAGAAGAAAAGGAAAAAGAGCGAAAGTTCAAGTCCTCCCAAAACAAAGCTGGTGCGACGCAGCAGCGTCTCGTCCCGATCCTCTCACAGGTACGACGTCGAGTCACCGGTGTAACTTCAGATGTGATGTAAAGCACATTTATTCATGTATATGTGGCCCAGGGGAAACCTGGACTGGGATTAGAACTGGCAGGACCTAATTCAATCAAAATAAATTATTTTCCACATACGTAACAGTTGTTTCCCGCTGTGATGTTAACAGCCCATCTCCAGCTGCTGTGAGGTCACGTCAACAGGACCAAACGGCAAGGAAAGACGATGAAAGGAAGGAAAAATCACCGGAGAGGAGGAGACGAGGTTACGAGGAGCAAGTGCCACGGCGTCAGGGAGGTGAAGCGGTAAGACATGCTGACATTTCACTTCATCTGGATGTATATTGTGCTTATTGTGAACATAAAGTTACACTAGCAAATTATTTTTTCTCTACTAGAAGAGGTCGAATCTTGAGAGAGGGACAGAACGACAGAGTGAGATGGAGAAGAAGAGACATGACTCCGCATCCCCTTCTCCACCACCACCACCACCGATCGACAAAAGCTGGGAAAAGGAGAAAGGGAGGAGATCCAGAAGCAGAGACCTGCAGAAACGGAGGCGTTCGAGGAGCGTGGAAAAAAATGAGAGGGAAAAAGGAAGGCGCTCCAGAAGCAGAGAGATGGACAGGGGGCGGCGTTCAAGGAGCAGAGAAAACAAGAGGGACAAAGAGCACCGTTCCAGAAGCAGAGACGCTGCGGAGAAAGAGCGGAGTCCTAGAAGCAGAGACGTGGACAAAGGACAGCGTTCCAGAAGCAGAGATGCTGAGAGAGGCCGTAGTCTTAGAAGCAGAGACATGGAGAGGGGGCGGAGTCCTAAAGGCAGAGATGTGGATCGAGGACGACGTTCAAGAAGCAGAGACGCGCAGCGAGGACGACGTTCTAGAAGCAGAGATGTGGAGCGAGGACGACGTTCTAGAAGCAGAGACGTGGAGCGAGGACGACGTTCTCGAAGCAGAGACGTGCAGCGAGGACGTCGTTCTAGAAGCAGAGACTTGGAGCGAGGACGACGTTCTAGAAGCAGAGACTTGGAGCGAGGACGACGTTCTCAAAGCAGAGATTCTGAGAAAGGACAGAGTCCTAGAAGCAGAGACATGCAGAGAGGGCGGCGTTCCAGAAGCAGAGATAAGGGGGACAAAGTAAAAGAGTGTGTCCCTCAGAGAACCAGAGACGACTCGTCCTCATCCCCTTCTCCTCCACCTAAACAAGAGACAAGGAAGGAGAGAGGCAGAGATGCTGAGCGAGAAAAAGACAAGATTAAACCAGACCAAAAGCCAAGACATGGCTCTTCATCCCCTTCACCTTCTCCTGAAAAGGAGAGGAGTGGAGAGAGGGAACGCAGAACTGAGGCGAAGCTTCATTCAAGTGTGCCAAATGAAAAGGACAACAGAAAAGACACGGGGAAGAGACAAGAGATGGAGGTGTCTCTTCACCAACAGAGAAGCAACAGAAAGGACGTTCATCCATCTCGCGATTCCCACTCACCGGCCCCTCGGTCGCCCGTCACCAGTGGAGGACAACGAGACCGAGAGAACGAGAGAAGAGAAAAGGAAAAAACAGAGGGTGTTAAGGAGAGGGACAGGCACCGAGAGCGAGGTCAGGACCGAGAGCGAGGTCAGGACCGAGAGCGAGGTCAGGACCGAGAGCGAGGTCAGGACCGAGAGCGAGGTCAGGAGAGCAGCAGGAAGAGAGATGAGGCTGTCCCATCATCTGCAGAAAGTAGACGAGATGGTTCCAGACCAGCAGCTAAAAGACCAGACGTGAAAGACGGGGAGGAGAAGACGAGGAGCCCACAGAGGAAGGACAAACGTGATGAGAGAGTGAAACCGGCTGAGAAGAGGAAGGAGAGCAGTAGCAGCAGCAGCAGCAGCAGCAGCGGTAGTGGTAGCAGCAGCAGCGACAGTGACAGTGACAGCTCCTCTTCATCATCTTCATCCTCATCATCCTCTTCATCCTCATCCTCTGAAGATGAAGGTAAAGCCGCGAAGGTTGGCTCAGCAGGTGGGGAAAACAAAAACCCCTCGACCAGCGCACCAGCTGCCATCGGTGCTGCCGTCCATCGATATTTAGTCAACGGACGAAAGGAAAGCTCGGCCTCTGCCTCTGAGGGGGACACACTCAAACCCCGGACGGACAGAGGAGACGGAGCAGACAAACGTGACAGGGAAAGACCTCCTCACAGATCTCCTGTGGACAATTACCCGCCCCGCACCAAGGGTCAGGAGCGATACAGCCCCACACAGATGGACAGCCCGAGTCCACCTCCGTCGCCAGCCGACAGAGGCAGCAACAGGCCTGAGGCCGGAGCAGACAAAACAAGGTCAGGAGACACGGGGAGGGACAAAGACACTGCCAGGAGGCCTGCGAGACCTACTCCCTCCACCAGGAGGTCACGGTCTCCGCCCCACAAAGCCACTGCCACCTCCCCAGCCCGTCGCACTCCACCGAGACAGTACCTGGAGGCCCCGCCCCGCTCCAGGAGAGTGTCTCCTCCTGCGGCTCGGTCTGAGCGCGACAGAGACAGGCAGAGGGACAGAGACAGAGACAGAGACAGGGAGAAGGACAGAGAACGTGTGCGAGCTGCCAGAAGGAGCAGATCCAGAAGCCCACGGAGACGCTCCAGGTCCAGAAGCCCCAGGAGGCAAAGCCCCCCCAGCAGGTAGGAGAAAAACTTTCAGACTAGGGCTGTGTGCCGTGGCTTAAAGATGAAACGCCAAACTCTTTTTTAAAAAACCAACACAAAAATATGAACCAATAGTCAAAAAATCAAATACTCATCACTGCACGGCTGAGTGAAACTGCGGCGACACACACACACACACACACGTGTGCCTAGTGACTTTACACCAGACTTCTGTAGTTGTTGGAGATTAACCCACGTTTTTAGGATTTTTAAGTAGTTTTAAGTGATCTACAGTTTGGTGCTGTTCGGCTTGATTTCTGTGTGGGACGTCTCTTCCTGTGATGGGACTCTGGCCTGTCAGCGGCCGGTAATCTGACCAATCATCTTATTGGTCTAGCTCCCTCCCCTTGTTTTGTCCCGTTCATTCGTTCTTTTTCTTTTTTGTGTTTTCTGTTTCCATGGTTTCTCGCGCTGGTTGGTTGCACTGCCTGCACGCAGCCAATGGGCGTGTTATACGTCATCACGTAGCATCACGACAGTGTTCATTATGTAGTCAGTACTGCCCAGGGAGTGAGAACAATAGAGCGACTCTGACTGACATGATTGCCTCATGCATCACCAGCCAAACTGGCTAGTAAGTTTTTATTAACGACCACTAAAAATGATTTTGGCGGGTGTTAATTTAGAACCCTGATTATCACCAGTGTGTAGAAGCTTGTGTTATTTGCCAATTAAATAATGATAATAAAATATTGATATGCACTGTATTTACATTTATTCAATTCATCTTTCCTTGATATCGTTTGAATCTTCTCCACACAAATGTCTGTGAGTCTGTGTGTTTTTGTAATAGCCACATGTAACAGTTTGAAATTTTACTCGACCAGGTCCCGCCGCTCTCCATCTCCTCCGCGGCGGCGGCGGAGAAGTCGCTCCATCTCCCGTGAAAGAGGGAGAGAACGTGAGGCAACCAAACAGAGGGAGGCACAACAAGAGCGAGGGAGGGAGAAGGTGCATCAGCAGCCTCAGGATGATCCTCAGCCTGGCAGGTCATCGTCCTCCTCATCATCAGCCTCCTCCTCCTCTTCCTCCAGCTCCTCCTCTTCATCCTTGCCTTCACCCCCATGCAAAAGTAAAGACACACAGACGGAGAGGAGAAGAGAGCGAGAGGACGGAGGGCAGAAAAGTCTCTCCTCCTCCTCCTCACACCGTCCCTCCACAGCCTCGTCCCATGTTCCACCGCCAGGAAGACGAGGCTCACCGCCAGACTCCAGGCGCGCTGACGCGGCGTCCAGAGGGTCGCTGCCCCGCGGCCGACCGGACGTCGAGCAGCCGCAGCCACCGCGAGCTCCAAACAGGAAGCCGTCGCCGCCGGCAGCTGCTCGACCGTCAGACCAGACGGTCAGAAACGAGAGAAGTGTGAACGGCAAGGAGGCAAATAAGAAAGTGAGCAGGAGCAGCAGCTCCAGCTCCTCCTCGTCCTCTTCGTCCTCCTCCTCTTCCTCCTCTTCATCCTCCTCTTCCGACAGTTCTGACTCTGAGGGCAAGGAGCAAGGAAAACAGTAAGTCACACTTTTCACTGTTATTTTTCTAATGGACCAAGTGTCCACTGACATTCCCAGGAACGTGTTTACTCAGGAAGAGAATTCCTGCTCATCTGTGCACTTTGCATTTCCACCGCACCTCAAAGGAAGCTACACGGTTGCCGAGTACACATGGTTTGTTCTTGTAGTACCGGAGTACGGAGCGTTTATCGGAGCGGCTGTCAGACCCACTTCTCGTAGTCCTGTTTACGTTTCTTTAGCTTTTCCCACACTTGTCTCTGTCTGTTATTCAGGTTTAAATTGGTCGTTTGGCTGATTCTCCTCGGTAAATAGGCACAAAAGAGCACTCTCTTGCCCCATAGTTTTAAATGACCGATGAGCTCTTTCTTAATCCTTTTAAAGGTTGGTTGGAGCCTCACTGGTTTATAGAAGGCATGACACCACCACACAGTCCTCCAACATTTATGGAAGTCCCCGGTCATGAGGAGGTTCTTCTTCTTTCCCACAAGTTTTTCAAAACCTAAACGAGAAAAGTTCCTGTGGTGGAAAAAGGAAAAATTTTCCCCCAAATAAATCTAAGGTCAAGTGCTTCACAGTGCCCCCTGCTGGGTCATGTTGTAATTATTCAGATGGTCTGATGCTCTTCTAGGCTGACGATCAACTTGAAATGGCTTTTTAAGGTTTGAATTTGAACATATATCAGAATGTTTGGAGTAATGGTTCGGTCCGTAAAACGTCAGACAATATCCATCAATGTTTGTCAAACCTGGACGTGATGACGACCTCAAATGTCTTTGTTTTGTCATCCGTTTGAATGATTTTCTTTGTTTTATGGAGCAAAGAAACCCGAAAATATTCACATTCAAGAAGCTGAAAAAACACCCAAACTATTCATCGATTATCAAAACAGCCGACAATGAATTTAGCAATTGATGAATAATGTAATAATGGTTTCAGTGTTGCATAGTAATGCGGTTTCTCTTTGAACAGGAAGACAACCAAAACCCAGAATAGCTCTTCATCGTCTGAAAATGAAAAGGAAACAAAGAACAAGAGGTAAGAAGAGAAACTATTGATGCTTTAATGGATAGATGAAGACGTGCTGAAGTAAACGGATTTATTTCAAAGCAGAAAGCGACACTCGTCATTTCTGTAGCAACAGAACGAGAGCTTTAACTCGCCACGTCACACTGCAGCAGACGGGGCAGTGCTGTGCTCACCTTGTGTCGTTGTTTTCACAGCGCTGTGCGACCTCAGAGGGTTCCGGCTGATTCACTACGAGATTCTCGCTCGCTCAGTTACTCTCCTCCCAGACACACGAGAGCAGCGCCACAGTCGCCCAACCACAGGTCTGTTCCTCTTTCTTCTTCTCGTTGATGTGCGTTTGTATGAGGCCCTGCCGTGTCATCTCTGGCGCCCCTGAGGGGGAATTGAACCCTAGATTGTCACTGACCTCAGAAAAGAGAAAAACATGCTTCCACCCTCAGTGAGAAACATGTCGTAGATCAGGATGAAAGCTGTCACTTATACGAGACTTGATTTCTGTCTTTCTCTCTCTGTCTGTCTGTCTGTCTCCTGCCAGCAGCAGCAGACGGTCACCGAGCCGCTCATCGAGCAGCAGACGGAGGAAATGAGCGCCGCCCTCTGCTCTGTGATGGTTTCTGGACTTCACACACGACCGAGACGCCACACACTCATCTCCTGCAGGTGTGTGTGTGTGTGTGTGTGTGTGTGTGTGTGTGTGTGAGGAGTAAAGGGTGTTCACACACATGAAAGGAGCCGAGTAAGCGTAACGCTGTTCCCCTCTCCGTGTCCTGTCGACTGTGTTCTTACCTGTAGATATGATCTGTCTGTATTTTGGTTATTAACATGTAATGGATGCTGTTTAATGTGAGCAGGAACTGAAGTGTGGTTAATTTCTTTGTTGAAAACGATTAATAATAACAATTAAAGGCAGTTGTGCATTTTATCTGTGTGAAGTTTGCTTACTCGCTGTGCTCCACCTCAGACATTCATGTAAATGATGGTATTTTCTTGATTCATCAATTTGTTGTTTGGTTCATAAAATGTTGTAAATATATTGATCAGTGTTTGTCAAACTCTGGAAATGATGTTTCTCAAATGTCTTGTTTTTGTCCATGAACTTAAAAATGATTTTTGTGCTATGGAGCAAAGAAAGAATTTAAGAAGCTGAAAAATGACAAAGTAGAAAATATTCACATTTAAGAAGCTGAAAAATGACAAACTGCTTTTTATTAAAACAAACCAGTTTCAATGAGTTTCTTGAAATTATGAATTATATATTTGAGTAGTCCAAACAGGTTATGACTATTCTCATTATCCATTAATCTGTCGTGATTTTTTCTTTTAATTCATTTGTTGGTATATTTATGTATGTATGTACTATATATACATATGTGTATAGATGTATGTATATCCAGTTGAATATTGCTAACAGTGGCTGACCTGAGATTCGATTGCAGTGAACTCAGAGGTTGATGTCAAAACACAGCAAAGGTACCTTTGTACGGAATCTGAGGAAATCTGAGGGTTCCCTGACCTCCTGACCTCCTGACCTCAAGTTCTGGCTACAAATGGAACCCACCGACAATCAAAACATGGGCACAAAGAAAAACTGATGATTTTAGCCACTCAACAACAGACTTAAAATCTATGTCAGTTTAAGTCTACCATGTCTTAGGAACATGTTAATGTCTTTATCGCACTGTGAGGCAGACTTTTACAACAGGAAACTGAAGCTTGTAAACCACTCACTCTCCCAAACCAAACCCCATAGAGAAAATCAGTGATTTCAGCTGGCAGGGACACAGGAGCTGCTGGTCCTCTGCTGCCTCGTGTGGTCACTTTGTGTCACTGAGTTCAATCTGAACGAACGATTTTTAATGCCGAAGTGACAAAATAAGACATCTGGACATAGTGATGGAGGCAGCGGTGGATCATCAACGCCTGTGTGCTGTGATGTTAAAATCACTGGTTTTCTCTATGAGGTTTGGTGTGGGAGAGTGAGTGGTTTACAAAGTGACAAACGTAAGAAACAACTTTTATTCCAAATCTGTTTATTGGAATATATTGAGGCTTTGATCAGATATATATAATCTATGTAACGTTTAGTTATTATTGGTCATCCATAGATGAAGTAATTTCATTTAATTCAATTTAATTAAATTCAGAGCTTGTGGGTTGAGACGGTGTCTGACGTGTTGGTTTTTCCCACGTGACTTGAACGCAGCATCAGATGATGATGAGTTCGGGTCACCAGCTGCAGTCTCTCTCAGGTGTGGTCGAAACTCTGACCGGTCCGCAGTCCCAGTCTGCGGCGTCCTTCCGTGGACATGAGCCGCCGCCCGAGCACCGGCGTTACCGCACATCACCGACTCCACCTCCACAGTGAGGCTCCGTGACAGTTTGACCGGGGAGAAACGGAAGTTTTCCGGCGTCGTAAGTTGTTGAGTGTCGGCCAGGCCAGGGCCGGGCCCTCACGCCGACTCACCAGACTGAAGGTTTGGACGTTTTCTCGGTCTCCGCCGAGAACCGCCGCAGGTCTTACGAACACGCGCGGACGTGTTCGAGGCCTGTCGTGACTTGTGGATTTCCCCTGACGGTTTGATTCTCCTGCTCGTGGGTGAACACTCGGCGCAAACATCTGTTCTTCTTCACGTGCAAACGAGTGAGTGTAAAGTTCCGAGGTAACGATCGTGTCCCGGGATGTTGTTCGCCGCCGCGAACACGTCTGACTTGGTTTTCGCTGAATTAGAGCGGATTTTGTGTGGATTTTGTGTGGATTTTGCGTGGTTTGGTGTAACGTTCCCAGAAAGCAGCGCGTTCGACACAAAGTGTGTGTTGTTGTCGTCGTCGTCGTTATTGTGACATCGTCGACATTCGCAAATAAACATGGTAAAATACGATTATGAGATGGAAAGTGAAAGTATTTAAAATCAGGATATAATTGTGAGATAAGTCTAAAAAATGAGTGATAAAGTCCTTATTGTGAGTCAGTAAATAGATTTAAAATATAAATGACCACGGACAACGTTGAGAGAAGAAAATGGGATTATGATACAAAAGGGGAGGAGAGAAATTATGAAATTAGAAGTAAGTAATCGAGATAAAATGCCTTATTGATGAGATTAAGCACAGCATGAAAAACATGTATGAGATAATTAATGAGAAATTACAAGATTCAACACTACTTTATGAGATCAAACACAGATTATTAGATTAGATTAGATTTAAATATGGAACTATATATTATGAGATTATGAGCAAGAAAGAAGAAAATGGTTCGATTAAAAGCAAAAATCTCAGATTATTTCTGGGATACAAATTGAGATGACAAGCAAATAACATGTAACAAGTCAAAAATCTGAGCTAAAAATTTGAAATTATATGGGATTAAAAAGTAACATTTTGAATTATGAAAATGAAGAGATGAAAAGCAAACAATTCTGAGATGAAATAACTCCTTTATTCTCACACCAGAGAAACTAAAGCATGAATGAGGTCTTAAGCTTTGAGATGAACTTGTGAGATTCAAAGTTTAATTTAGGAAATGGGAGCTAACTGCTAACCGTACAGGAGGAGGAAGTTGTGTTTAGTGACTCAGCTGTTTGAGGAACAGGGAGGAGTAAGGAGGCACACACACACACACACACACACACTCTCTGACTCATGTCATGTTGTCTAATCTGTTATTTAAACCCTTTTCTTTCTCTCTCTCTCTGTTCAGTTCCTGATTTGAGCAGCGAACCCTGAACCTTGTTTAGGACCAAAGGAGAGATGAACTCAAAGAGACGTCAGCAGACGCCGCTGGACTTCCTGTGAAAAGAGGAACGTTGTAGTTTCTCACTTCTTTCACAAAACAGGGATGGGGAAGTGAAGGCGTCCAGGGCCAGAAGTGGGTGTTCAGTCATTGGGTTGTCGCTCATCGCCACGGCGCCTTGGACAGTCCAGGGTCCACGCCGCGCGGACACAATCTGCCGAGGAACAAGGTGCCACAGCCGCGGGGCCCGCGTCGAGGGCAAAGGTCACATTGTCAAAGAGATGCTCCCCTGCTGTCCCTGTGTCGCTCTGACATCGTAGCGTTCACAAGCTGCAGCGGTGAGAAGGAGAATCATCCGAGGGAAAGTGAGCGATGGCCGGGAAAGACTACAATCATCTGTTTAAACTGCTCATCATTGGAGACTCCAGTGAGTACAAATCAAACTTATTCCATATTTACTCAAGTGGGCGTGAGTTCATCACATCGTTGGAATTATCAGTCGATGACCGCTCAGGACACGACACTTTATTTTTAACTAACGATACGATCTGGTGTTCTGAGGATAAAAAAACCGAAAGAAATGAATGAAACAAAGTGTGAATGTTGTGGACGTTCAGTTGATCTTGTCCTCTTGTCCTCTTCTTGTCCTCTTGTGTCTCAGATGTGGGGAAAAGCAGCCTCCTGCTCCGCTTCGCTGACAACTCCTTCTCCGGTGAGTTGGACAAACGTTAAACACGATCAGAACGAGCGTTTCATTAAAAATGACATTATTCTTTGTGTTAGAGCAGAATTTCAACACACATGGAAATCTCCTTATTTTAACCTGCTAAAATAAGGAGATTTGATCTGAATGAAAGAGATTAATATTAAACACATCACAGTGGAAGTTAAGGGGAAAAGCATGAATGTTAAGGGGGAAAAGGACACTAAGGGTAAAACATGTTCGTTGAGGGAAAAACATGGACGTAAAGGGAAGACATTGATGTTAAGGGGAAACACTGTGAAAATGTATTGTGTGTGTGTGTGTGTCTCTGCAGGTGTGTGACGTGTGTGTGTGTGTGTGTGTGTGTGTGTCTCTGCAGGTGTGTGTGTGTGTGTGTTCTCTGCAGATGTGACGTGTGTGTGTGTGTGTGTGTGTCTCTGCAGGTGTGTGGTGTGTGTGTCTTTGCAGGTGTGTGTGTGTGTGTGTCTCTGCAGGTGTGTGCGTGTGTGTGTGTGTGTGTCTCTCTGCAGGTGTGTGGCGTGTGTGTGTGTGTGTGTCTCTGCAGATGTGTGTGTGTGTGTCTGTCTGCAGGTGTGTGTGTGTGTGTGTGTGTGTTTCTCTGCAGATGTGACGTGTGTGTGTGTGTGTGTGTCTCTGCAGATGTGTGACGTGTGTGTCTCAGCAGGTGTGTGTGTGTGTGCCTCTGCAGGTATGTGACGTGTGTGTGTGTGTGTGTCTCTGCAGGTGTGTGTGTGTCTCTGTAGGTGTGTGGCGTGTGAGTGTCTCAGCAGGTGTGTGTGTGTCTCTGTAGGTGTGTGATGTGTGTGTGTGTGTGTGTCTCTGCAGGTGTGTGTGTGTGTGTCTCTGCAGGTGTGTGGCGGTGTGTGTGTGTGTGTCTCTGCAGGTGTGTGTGTCTCTGTAGGTGTGTGATGTGTGTGTGTCTCTGCAGGTGTGTGGCGTGTGAGTGTGTCTCAGCAGGTGTGTGTGTGTCTCTGTAGGTGTGTGATGTGATGTGTGTGTGTGTGTGTGTGTGTGTGTGTGTGTGTTCTGCAGGTGTGTGGCGTGTGTGTGTGTGTCTCAGCAGGTGTGTGTGTGTCTCTGTAGGTGTGTGTGTCTGTGCAGGTGTGTGACGTGTGTGTGTGTGTGTGTGTCTCTGCAGGCAGCTACATCACCACCATCGGCGTGGACTTTAAGATCAGAACAGTTGACATGGAAGGAGAGCGTGTGAAGCTGCAGATCTGGGACACAGCGGGTCAGGAGCGCTTCAGAACCATCACATCCACGTAATCTTCATCATCTTCCTCTCCTCTTGGGTTCTTAGTGACGGTGGTGCCTGAGCCGGCTAACTGTGATCTCTCTCCACAGATACTACAGAAACACACACGGCGTCATCGTCGTGTACGATGTGACGAATCCAGAGTCGTTTGTGAACGTGAAGAGGTGGTTAAATGAAATCTCGCAGAACTGCGATAACGTCTGCAAGATCCTGGGTGAGTTTATCCACCATGTTTGTTTTAGTTGAGCCGATGCTAACATGTGACGTCAAAGCAACATGTCCAACATGTCCAACATGTCCAACATGTCCATGATCAAAGTGAAAAAGACTGAAGAGTTCCAAAATCTACTTAAAGGGGACATATTATGCAAAATCCACTTTTTAACCATTTTAATACTTATATTTGGGACTCTGGAGGCCCTACCAGTCGCCAAAGTGTGGAAAAACAATACTCAGTCATGTTTTCGTGGTCCCCCTTAGTGTAAGTAAAGGCCATAAAACACTCCATGTTGAATTCCCTGCGCTTATGACGGTTTACTTGGAGAGCTCCACCTTAGCTCCACCTTGTCCCTGCGAGAGTGCAGTCGAGGGAGGAAGAGCGGTATTATGTCAACGCGGAGGGACAAGTGTGCTGTTGGTGGCTGCACAGTGGAGCACAGTGTTTTACAGAGGATTTTATATATGAAGCTAATGTGCCGGATAAAGTCAGCAAACGTGTGTTTGTGTGTTCGCACCACTTCACATCAGTATTTAGTCAGCGACGTACAAACACACACATTGTTAAGAAAAGGTCACATAGAGGTCATAACTGACCATTCTGACACGTCCTAATTAAACATATTTGTTCAGTACGTCCTCCAGACTCAGTCTGATACAGTCACATACAGCAGCAGTTTATGCAGCGATCAGCGGTGGATCAGTGGTGCTGTCCCTAAGTGTTTTTAACTGATTTACAGTTGGACAGTGTTCGGCTCCATCCTTATGTAGGACGTCTCTTCCTGTGACGCCACTCTCGCTGTTTTCTGCTCACGCTGCCATGTTGATATTGTCAGAGAACTCGTGGAGGGAGGGGGAGAGGAATGGAGCTGAGCGAGTGAGCGCTGTAAAGAGGACAAATCAGAAACCCCCTGGAAGAAGTGGGCGTGTGTTTGCCTGTGTCTCATTTGCATATAAAGGGAGCGTTCTGAAAGGGGGCGGGTTTAGCAGGGTTATTGAACTGCTATGATGCTTCATCCTTGGTATTTTGACCAAAGCACGTCACTGACATGTTCATTAGGACACCAGGGAACAAGTTTAATGGGGGAAATAGGGTGTAATATGTCCACTTCAAAGTTCCAAAATCTACTTAAAGTTCCAAATCCCAACATGAAATAATGAAGTGGAATGATGTGCAAACAAAGTTTTTTTGAAGCTTCTTAAGACGTCAAACATCTGTTTTCTTTTTAATGAAAAACAGTGAACAGTCTTTGATCGCGACTGTAAACTCAGACATAAAACTTCCTGCTTTCTGTCTCAGTGGGAAACAAGAACGACGACCCGAGCAGGAAGCAGGTGGATACCCAGGATGCAATGCGTTTTGGGGAGTCGGTGGGTGTTCGCGTCTTTGAGACCAGTGCCAAAGAGAACATCAATGTGGAAGAGGTAACTTTAATTTGAAAAGAATAATCCTGTGTGGTCGTAAGAGGTCGTGAAACATGACTCACCAGACTCGTGTCAGTCTACGACGTCACATGATCACGTCTTCATCTCACTGTGAGACAGAGTCTGTAAACCACTCTTTGGACTTTGGTGTGGGAGAGTGAGCGGTTTACAAACGATCTCACTCACCGTGAGAGAAAGACGTGAACATGTGACGTAGATATCGTAGACTTGGCCTGATTTTATCAGCCGAATCAGTTTCTACTTTCGTCTCTGCTGGCAGCCATGTTTTCTCAGGCTGGTTCTTGGCACCAGGGGGCGCTCACAGCTCAGTCGGTGCTGATTGCGTCTCCACGCTTCAAAACACCAGCGCTGTGACTTTAAGTCTCCTGCTCACGTTTGTACATGCGTCATACGAAGATGTAAAGAATATTTTTGAAATGGTTCTTTTTTTTTTCTCCTGTTCCTCAGATGTTCATGACCTTCACCCACATGGTTCTGCGGGCCAAGAAGCAGAGTCAGAACCGAGCGGAGCGGGAACGCGAGCGGGAGAAGGACACGGTCAACATCAACGCCCAGAGAGACCGAGAGCGGCGGAAGAGAGGGAAGAAATGCTGCTGAGGAGAAGACGCCGCTCGACACTCGCATGGACGCCTACAGGTGAAACGGCGTCACTGCAGGTCGTTGTCGGACCTGAATGTGTCGGCACACGTGGCAGCCTGCAGGTTACACGACTTAAAGGACCATTCACATGTTTTTGTTTGGTTTGAAGGTCCAGTGTGTGACATTCAGGAGGAAACTTCCCAGAAACTGTCACGGTTTAAGTGAACAAACACTTAATAATGACATAAAAAAGCTCCTTCTAAGGACGACTTTTTTAAAAAACTACTTTAGCCAAGGGCCTTGCGTGGAGGAGGCGGCCATCTTGTGCCTCTGCGTTTCTCCAGGAGCCAGAGCAAAGGTTTGAGGAGGACGACAACGTTCTTTCTGGACTGTGAAGGCCACCGTAGTTCAGAAGCACTGGAGAGGAGGAGAAAGGACAACTTGTGTGTGTGTGTTGCAGTCTGCAGACTCGCCATTAGATGTCACTAATTCTAACACACTGGACCTTTAAATCTGTAATATTTCACATTTGTGATGCATTTAAAAAGCCTGAGGATGGAGAAGGCCACAGATGTCTAATGATTGTTTTATTAATATTATTAACCTCATGATCGATCGCTTATTTTGATTTATGAAATGTCTGTAAAAATAAAAACAAAAACGTGCACATTAAGAGCTTCCTAACTCCGCCTGTGGTGTCATCGAGGCGTGTGTTTCCTCTGAAGCGCGTTCACTCTGGTGACGCAACATTCACGGATTACTTGGTTAATCGTCAACTATTTTTATAATCTGTTTGTTGTTGTTTTCTTTAAGTAATTAAATTAAAACAAGATTTTTCATCTTATTCAGTGTGAATATGTTCTGGTTTCTTTGCTCCATATAAGAAAACAACAACACACTCTAGTTATTTAGGTTTGTGGACATTTGAGAACATCATTTCCAGGTTTGACAAACATTGATCAACGAGTTTTCTGAATTTTATCAAGGTTTTTTTTTAGTTAGTTTAAAATGTCAAAGACATGCGTTGTTTACAGGGTTAGTGTGGTGAACTTAGTTATTGTAGTTATTGTACTATGATGACATCGATAAATTCAGTGTTTACTGTCCTCCACATATGCTGACGTTGTTCTATTTAAACAGAGTGTATTGGCTTATAAGTCTTCTAAGGACTAAATTATTTTATATATGAAAGTTAAATGGGAAACAGTTTTTTTTTTTGCAGTTTAACTGTTTAAAGGTCTAAGAACAATTGATTGTAAGTGTTTTGTTTTTTTACTGCGGTCAAGTGAGCCGTAAATTCGTTTTTAAGTGCGCCCGTGCAGTCGAACTTACGGTGAATGCTGAGTCGGCTGAGAATCAGCGCTCGTTTGATACCGAGCGATATCACTTCCGGTTTTCAAAATAAGACGTTACTGATCCAAGGGCAACCAATCATGCTGATTATAAGACATTGGGTCACATTGTACAGAAGCTATTGAACTAAATAAAAAAAGAGACAACTTTGATGCTTAATTTCTCAAAAATGATACAGTAAAATAGTTTGATAGTGAGTGAGGGAGTAGTCAGCATGCCCCTGAAGTCAACTGTACCAACCTTTGTCAGAACTTATGGGCCAATGTGGTTTTAGTGTACAGTAAAAGTTGAGTTTTCTGCCTTTTTCTGAGTAAAAAAAAGAGACAATTTAGCGGATTAATTTATCAAAAATGATACAGTAAAAATGTTTGATAATGAGTGAGGGAGTAGTCAGCATGCTCCTGAGATCAATTGTGTCAACCTTTGTCAGAACTTATAGGCCAATGTGTTGTTATTGTACAGTAAAAATCTAAATAAATTAGGGAAAATATTTCGTTCAAAAACTTCTGGACAATGTGACCCAATGTCTCAAAATCAGCACGATTGATTGCACTTGTATTAGTAACGTCTTATTTTGAAAACCGATCTCGCTCGGTATCAAACTAGCGCTGACACTCCCAGTCGACCGTAAGTTCGACTACAAAGGCGCACTTAAAAACGAATGACGGCTCACTTGACCGCAGTGTTTTATTGACACCCAAATAATGTCTTATTAATCCTTTATTATTTATCTGAAGTGATTTTATGTGATCTTTGCTTTGGAATCACGGATTTACTCCGTGTGCTCCCAGGTCACCGCTGTCACATTATTTTGAAAGTTGACAGGAAGTGGGAGCATGATACATCGACTAATATTGACAAGCGAGCTGAGGCGAAGGGTGTTTGCTGCCCTCCAGTGGTCACAATGGTAAACTGCAATACTCCAATTGATTCAATTGACAACACGGCGTTGGTACAGTACATGTGTAACTACAGTGACACTATGTGAAGTATCTGCCCTCTGGTGGCCACACTTAATAACTACAGCAGCAGTTCACACGCATCAGGCTGGCCATATTAAGAGTAAACCTACGTCCGGTTTGAACCTTCAAAGTAAAGTTTAAACCGAACGCTGCCCTCTTACCGGGACTGTGGTGAGGAAAAGATTAACTGAGAACTAACAACAGAGGAGTTATAATGCAGGTGCAGTTACGCGTTGTGACCACTGGAGGGCAGTGAATGGACAAGCATCACCATCGAATTTCACCACCAGAGCATAGGAAGACTTCCGGTGAAGACTTTCGAGATAAAAGTCATTTAACTTTAATTCAGTTCAGATTGTTATTGCGGACTCACGAGTCCGAAAAAAAGGAGCAAAATGTTGTTCCACTCGTGATACGTGAACTCACGTTATATCATGTTTGTTTGTTTGTTAACTGCGTGAAACTCGAGAGGAGAAGAACGCGAGGGAGGAGCAGTCAAAGTGAAAGTGACTTTTCTTCAGTCGCCATTTTAACTGCGCAGCTGACGGACAGAAAAGTGAGTGTTTATATAAAGTATGATTAAATATGATGATAATTTAATAACTTCGTGTTCACGTGACTGTTTTCCCCGTGTATGTGTGTGTGTATGTACGTGAATATTGTTCATGTACGTGAATAGTTTTTTGTTTTTTTTATTACGCCGAGCTTCCTGTCAGTCAACCGTTGTCTGAATTCTCGCAGTCATTTCCGCTCCTCCACGTGCGCCACTACTATTGCGACACTACTATTTACTATTGCGCTGAAAGACTCTGTTTACATGGAATAAAGTGCACGTAAAGTTCCCTCTTTTGGTAACAAAATTATTTTAAGGTGGTTTAAAATCCTAAAATTTTATTTGATTCACGAGTTTTTTCCAGAGTATTCCAGGGTCAAAGTTCACTCAAGCAAACTGAAGTGCAATAAATGTATTAGTAGTTTATGGTTTTAATTTTATTAGATCATGTACTCCTTATACTTAAGGCACAGCTAGTATGAAGTACTTTTACTGTGTACTTTTGGAATAGAAGTGGTATAATATCCGCAACGCTGAAGTTAGCATCCGATTAGCCAGCTGTCCGATTTGGCAGTTAAGGGGAAATTGACTGAACGTGCAGTGGGACAGTTTGTCCATTGATTGTCTGTTTTTTGTGAAACTTCTTGATGTGAAAACATTTGAGACATTTTAGGTAAGACATTCACTTTGCCTGACAACCACTGTTGTATCTGTGAAACTTTTATTTTATGTGTGAAAATGCTAAAGGGAGATTTCACTGTTTTGGTTTTACACATAAACCTCATTTGACCAGGTCCAGATCAAAGTGTTGAGTGTTTTTGATCTGGACCTGGTCCAAAGTGGTCTATATGCTGAAAAAACAGTTTAGTGTGCCTTTAATGCATTTTCACAAATAAAATAGTGGGTGTCAGGCAAAGTTAATGTCTTACCTTAAATGTCTCAGATGTTTTCATCAAGAAGTGTCGCAAAAAAAACAATCAGTGGACAAACAGTTGCACTGCACATTCAGTTCATTTTCCTTTAACTTTCCCCTTAGGTGCCGAATCGGAAGCTGGCTAATCGGATGCTAACTTCAGCGTCGTATAATATCCCTATTTTTTTATTAGTAGTAGTTTATGATTTAATTTCATTGCACTTAATGTACCGTAGTCACAGGCAGTATGGAGAACGTTTACTGTGCACCTTTCTGAGTAATCCAGGATCCAGTTACTAATACAGCAGGAATATTTGGCTCTATTTTCCACACTTGGACCACATTGAAACAGGCGTTTGCTTCTAACCTTGTCCAACCTGGACTGGTTTATCACAGAGAGCTCACACACACACTGTTTCTCTCTCAGAATGACTGAAGTCCTGAAGATGAGTGGTCGTGGGGAGGAAAACAAGGACGGAGCAGAGTCTCTGGGACTCAGCTGTTTGTCTCTGAACAAAGATGAACCTGGAGCCTCAGACACAAAGTAAGAGACAGTTTGTCCAGATTCAGAAACTGAATAAACGAGAGATGACCTCGTTAACCTCAACATTTTACAAAGCAAATGAGATGAATGTAGTTGGAGTTTCTGGAGTCAGAGATGAGTTAAGTTGAAAAGCTTTACTGGAAGCGGCTCAGATCTGAGGAGAACTGAAACTCTGTGAGTCCAGGAGTCAGAGCCTCTCTCTGCTGATACAGAGCAAACATATTAAGAGGCACATTTTGTAGATAAATGACTGGTGCCAGTGCAACACGAGGCCTTGGTGATTAGAGAGTTGTGGTTGACACTGTCCTGAGTTGTTGTTGTTGAAGTTTGTGCTTAGGAATGCAATCAGCTAATTTTAGGGAAGGTCGAATAATATTTTTTTACAGCAGTGAAATGTAAACATTGTAATATAGTAACAAAATCCAGCTCAATGGGTCCAGCTCTTGATGCTAACCCTGCACTGAAACTAGGGCTCCACGATTCTGGAAAACTCTGGAGAGCCAGAGTGGAGCAGAGAAAGGTCGACTCTGATTCTGCTACATGTGATCGAGTAAATGTGCCCAAAGCCAATCATCGTAACTGACTAACGTTGGTCGTATAATCCCCCAGCCCGAGACCTCTGGAGGTCACACTGACCACTGAGGCCTGGTTCTTATGAGAGATTAAAACAAAAGCTGTTTGTGTTTGCAGACAAGGGAGAGCAGAGTCTCCAGGTCCCGGTTGGTCTGTGAAGAGTGATGAGTCCAAAGATGAACCTCTCACCTTCAGAAGTGACCAGTCTATGGGACAACCTCTCACCTTCAGAAGTGACCAGTCTATGGGACAACCTCTCACCTTCAGTGACCAGTCTATGGGACAACCTCTCACCTTCAGAAGTGACCAGTCTATGGGACAACCTCTCACCTTCAGAGGTGACCAGTCTATGGGACAACCTCTCACTTCAGAGGTGACCTCATGGTCTCAGAACAGACAACCTCTCACCTTCAGAGGTGACCAGTCTGGGACAACCTCTCACCTTCAGAAGTGACCAGTCTATGGGACAACCTCTCACCTTCTCTCACCTTCAGAGGTGACCAGTCTATGGGACAACCTCTCACCTTCAGAAGTGACCAGTCTATGGGACAACCTCCAGTTGTCTTCAGTCCTGAACCTGGAGCCTCGGAGACAAAGTAAGAGACAGTTTTTCCTCTGTAGGAGTCAAATTCATAAAATTGTAGGTTCACAACCAAACCTGTGTGTCCTCACAAAGACAGTCTAAAGGCCACTGTGACACACGTGACCATGACCACCTGTTGTCATAGCAATAATTTCAGGAAAACGTCCAAACTTGAGTGCAGCTCTGAAAGCAGCTTCAGATTAGCAGGTCATTTTATTTGAAGTTAAATTAATGTCCCTGACATGTTAATAATAACAAAATGTCTTCACAGACACAAGTTTGCTGTTCCTGTGGACGAGCACACGTCCTGCTGTCCTCTGTGTCAGGACACCCTGAAGGATCCAGTCTCCACCAGCTGTGGTTACTGGTTCTGCAGACGCTGCATCTCCTCATACTGGGACCAGTCTGGTCCACCAGGAGACTCCTGCTGTCCCCAGTGTGGAAAAAGACCAGGACGTGGACCACAGAGTAAGACTGAACATGTCTCTGCTGTTGTCTTCAGGACTTTTCTGTCAAACAGTATGGAGTTGAAAGGATGGTTTACACTCATGTTCCTGCTTTTCTCTCATGATTGTTCTCTTGTATGCAGACGATACTGTAGTTTTTTTTTGACACAGAGAGACGTGACGTCGTTGTTTTTACCAGAAATAAACTGCTTTTTAGTTTTTCTGTCTCTGATGAAAGTAATCCTCAGCTGCTCAGATTCTTTGTCTCTTGTCTTTCAGCAGATGTTGGTCTGCAGAAGGTTCTAGATGAACATAAGATCTGTCTGAGGGACAGATTTAAACATGTGACTGAAGGAACTAATGGAAGAGGAAGTAGAACCCTCCTGAACAGGATCTTCACTGAGCTCTACATCACAGAGGGACAGAGTGAAGAGGTCAATACTCATCATGAGGTGATGCAGCTGGAGACGACCTCCAAGAAGAAGATGGTCCAGGACACTCCCATCAAGTGCTGCGAGATCTTTAAAGCCTTAACTGACCAGCAGGGGAGCATCAGAGTCGTCCTGACCAACGGCGTCGCTGGTGTTGGAAAAACTTTCTCGGTGCAGAAGTTCACTCTGGACTGGGCCGAGGGTTTGGAAAACCAGGATGTGAATCTGCTGATTGTGCTCTCGTTCAGAGAGCTGAACCTGATCAGAGATCAGCAGCACAGTCTTCTCACGCTGCTCCATGTTTTCCATCCAACATTAGAGAAGGTCAGAGCAGAGATGCTCGCTGTCTGTAAACTTTTGTTCATCTTTGATGGTCTGGATGAAAGCAGACTCTCACTGGACTTCAGCAGCAGGACTCTGGTTTCTGACATCACACACAGGTCATCAGTCAACGTGCTGCTGACCAACCTCATCCAGGGGAATCTGCTCCCCTCGGCTCTCGTGTGGATAACTTCTCGACCTGCAGCAGCCAATCAGATCCCTCCTACATGTGTTGACAGGGTAACAGAAGTACGAGGCTTCACTGAGGACCAGAAGAACGAGTACTTCAGGAAGAGATTCAGATCTGAAGATCTGGCCAGCAGAATCATCTCACACATCAAGACGTCCAGGAGCCTCCACATCATGTGTCAAATCCCAGTCTTCTGCTGGATCAGTGCTACAGTTCTGGAGCACATGTTGACCACAGAGCAGAGAGGAGAGCTGCCCAAGACCCTGACAGACCTGTACTCACACTTCCTGCTGGTTCAGACAAAGAGGAAGAAGAACAAGTACGATGAAGGACGTGAGACGAGTCCACGGGAGCTGGTGGAGGCCGACAGGGACGTTCTTCTGAAGCTGGGGAGGCTGGCCTTTGAACATCTGCAGAAAGGAGACATCATGTTCTACCAAGAAGACCTGGACCGGTGTGGTCTTGATGTGACCGAGGCCATGGTGTACTCAGGAGTTTGTACAGAGATCTTCAGAAGAGAGAGCGTGATCTTCCAGAAAACAGTCTACTGCTTTGTTCATCTGAGCGTTCAGGAGTTTCTGGCTGCAGTCTACATGTTCCACTGTTTCACCAACAGGAAGACAGAGGTATTGCAGGACTTCTTCAGACAAGAAAACAAAGACCGGGAATCAAACAGGTTTAGCAGAAACTTCTCACTCGACGACTTCCTGAAAGCAGCCATGGCGAAATCCCTTCAAAGTGAAAATGGTCACCTGGACCTGTTTGTTCGCTTCCTTCATGGACTCTGTCTGGAGTCCACCCAGAGCCTCGTAGGAGGTCTGCTGGGTCAGACTCAGAACAGTCCAGAAATCATCCAGAGAGTCATCGAGAACCTGAAGGAGATGAACACAGACAACATCTTACCTGACAGAAGCATCAACATCTTCCACTGTCTGACAGAGATGAACGACCAATCAGTGCATCAGGAGATCCAAGAGTTCATGAAGTCCGAGAGAGAACATATGCTCTCTGAGATCCACTGCTCAGCTCTGGCCCACATGCTGCAGATGTCTGAGGAGGTTCTGGATGAGTTGAACCTTCACAAGTACAGAACATCAGTCCAGGGAAAACACAGACTGATTCCAGCTGTGAGGAACTGCAAGAAGGCTGTGTAAGTTCAGACACGATCGATGATGAAAGTTCAAAGTGCACATTTATCAGCTGCTTGTGGTTCTTGTTTCATTGTTAACTTTCTCTTCATGTGACTTGGATTCTTTCTGGTTTCACCTAAACCTGATTAGATGAAAAATGATATTTTGCTATAAGCACAGACTGGATTGTTGTGAACTCTCAGAGACTTGGTGTGAAGTCGTGGTCTCAGCTCTGAACACTGAACGCTGTTTTAAATCTTTATTCAGGTTGAGGGGCTGCAGTTTGTCAGAGATCAGCTGTCCTCCTCTGGTCTCAGCTCTGAAGTCCAACCCCTCCCACCTGATAGAACTGGACCTGAGCTGGAACCATGATCTGCAGGATTCAGGAGTGAAGCTGCTGTGTTCTGGACTGGAGAGTCCACATTGTAGACTGAAAATTCTGTGGTGAGTTCACCGACATTTCATCAAACTCGTTTTATTCACTGAAGAATAAAATTAAGCCTTTCAAGTATGACTGTCATTTGAAGGATCATCTATTTGTGGATCCTGGCAGGATGGGCAGGGGAAGGTACACGGTGGAACCTTTCTATCTTTGCAGTGCTATTGCTTAGTCTAAGCGGCTTGGAGGAGTTCAATCTCATGGGCTGGTGTTCTTTTTTTGCATAACTGCCCAGTACGCACAGTTGTCCAGTGTAATATGGCACTTCTTTAGGTTGGAGTTGATGTTGTTGGCTCGCTGGCCTTCCTTCAGCTGGGAATACAGGATTTCAGTGTCAATTCATCAATGCGGAGGCTGCACGTGCAGACCATATTTTAGTACCATGAGCAATTTCTGCCCCGCTCACCAAGTAGAAAAAATAGTTTGACAACAGAAGAAGTGGTCGCCAACGATAGTCATCCGAGACCTGACCTGGCGACCCTCAAACCGGCGGACACCCCGACTCCCCAGCCTGACGGGCCTTTCAGCTGATCAGCTACTCGAACCAGACGTGTCCGCGGGAGCTGTAGCATTGCTCTCTTCTGAGGTGTGAGCATACCAGGGTCGGCGATATGCGACGCACACTTTGGCGCGGAAGTATAACAGGGCCTTTAAGTAGCGTTTCCACTAACATAGTACCAGGTAGTAGAGCCGGTGGAAATATGCTGTTAGTTTCCACCCTCTGTCCTTCCAGCAGTTCCTCAATGTCCTTCTTTGGTGGTGTTGTTCCAGGGCTCTCACATGCCTGCTGTACGTGGGTTTGGGCCTTTATGTCATCATCTTCAAATAATCTTTTCCTGCGGCGTTTCCTGCTGCAAAAGTGTTGTTATCTGCATCCTGAAGCTCCGTGACGGAAGAGTGGCTGAGTTTACGTTTGGCCCTGAACCAGTTGATGTTGAAGAGCCTGCCATCACAGGACCAGGACCCCTCGTGGCAGCTCAGTGCTAATACCAAGTGTAGCAGTGATAAATATAGCAAACCGGTTGGGTGCAATGATGCACGTCCCTGACACCTGGGCTTGTATTCAAAGCTCTAGGATACCTTACCTTTATTCTTGAAGTGTCATGTTTTATTCTTTGTTCAGGTTGAGTCGCTGCTCTTTGACAGAGATCAGCTGTTCTTCTCTGGTCTCAGCTCTGAAGTCCAACCCCTCCCACCTGAGAACACTGGACCTGAGCAACAACGAGCTGCTGGATTCAGGAGTGAAGCTGCTGTGTTCTGTACTAGAGAGTCCACTCTGTAGATTGGAGATTCTGGAGTGAGTTCACTGACTGCTGTTGTTTTATTGACGTTAAACTCATTTTATTCATAAACTCCTTGTTGAGGTTCAACTCATGTTTTATTCTTATTCAGGTTCAGTGGCTGCAGATTGTCAGAGATCAGCTGTTCTTCTCTGGCCTCGGCTCTGAAGTCCAACCCCTCCCACCTGAGAGAACTGGACCTGACCTGGAACAAGCTGCAGGATTCGGGAGTGAAGCCTCTGTCTGATCTTGTGCAGAGTCCAGACTACAGACTGGAGACTGTGAGGTCAGTAGAGTGTCAGAGCAAAGATCCAGTGATTCTGAGATTTATTAAAACAAATGTGACGAGAAAAAAAAAGTGCCACATTTTGGAGGAAGCTGGTGAAGCAGATGGTGAGGTGGTGAAGTGAAGGCAGACTATAGATCCACCGTATCATAAATGCATCACAAATGGGCAGATTAATGATGTTCCATAAACACCTTCAACTGAGAGGAAGAGGAACTACTTGATGGCAACATAGCAGATGTTCAAGACAGCTACATATAACTTGGGAACCATGAAGAGGCTGCAAGGAGATCTGCCACAACCAAATACCTACCCCAAATAAGACATGTCCTCAAGACTAGACATCGACACCCTGCTGGCATAATTGCCTGGCCAAAGGACAAGGAACTATCTTTAGAAACAAGACAAGGAAGCTCCTCACCATGCACGGAGGGTTTCACCCCAAGTCCAGCACATTGAGTTTGTATAATAATGGCGTGTTTCTGCCGACTCGCCTCGGCAAGTTGTGTTTCCACTAGCATAGTAACCTGGTACCAGGTACTTTTTTTAGTACCTGCTCTGGCGAGGTTCCACGTGCGCTGAGGCGATACTATGCCTGTTCATACTGTGTATATTCTGCTGTCTATTATGTACATTCTATTTTAACTAATTGTTTATAGTCTAAGTGTTAATATCTTCTTATTTGGTTGAGAACAACAGGACTAAGATCCTGTGGAACTTCCAGATCCAGACAGACAAGCTGGTGATGGCTAATCAAACAGACATAGTGGTCGCCGATAAGCAGCAGAAGAGGACAGTCGTGATTTATGTAGGAAAAAGAAGAAGGAACACGAGAAGCGTAAGAAGACCCAGGGCTGAGTGAGGAGCGAGAGAAGACGTGGTGATAGGAATACTAGGAGCTGAGCTCTGACTCCAACAGAACAACATCAAAGATCTCTGTCCAGATGAGGGCAGTCCTAGGAACATCTAAGATATGGGGTAGAACCCTCAGGTTCCCTGGTAGAGAACCCAAGCTTGGAGAAGACACAAGACTGCGCTAGTGGGCATGTGGGGAATTTGCCCAAATGGGGAAAATGAATCTTCATCCTCTGATTGTCCAGCTTCTTAAATGTGAATATTTTCTGGTTTCTTTGCTCCATAAAACAAAGACATCATTTGAGAACATCATCATTTCCAGGTTTTGGAAACATCAATCAACGTTTTCTGATATTTATCTAGATTTTATGGACCAAACAACTGACAAACTAACAGATTATGCAAACAAGTGTTAGATGACAGGAGATGTGACTCAGTTTAGGAACTTTTATTGAAGAAAAAAAGTAAAAAATGACACCGTCACATGCCTGACGCAGCTCTCTCCCTCCATCACTGACACAAAGTGTGATGTCTCTCAACAGGTGGGAGTGATGACGATCTTTATCCCGAGTCCTTCTCTGTGATGCAGCTTCAGCAGATCTGGGACAGAAACCATCTGAAGGACAATGTCGGGTTCTCTGTCGCCGCGATCGCTGTGACATCATCAGAGTTTCTTTCTCCGTGCTAAATGTTTGCTCATCGTATGAGCTGTCAATGTTAAGTATCAAGTACTGTCAATTTAAAGTCAATCTAAGTGAGGACAGTTTTGGTCCACAAAAGAGAAGACCTGATAAAAGTTACATGAACACACACACACACACACACAGATGCGGGTAATTTGAAGTGTTGTGTTTTATTAACAAAAATATTTATTTAACAAAAGACTCAACTCATAAAATCTGTCAATTTTATATCTTAAGAACATGTTTACGTCTTTATTTCACTGTGAGACAGACTTTTCCAACAGGAAACTGAAGTTTGTAAAGCACTCACTCTCCCACACCAAACCCCATTGAGAAAATCAGTGATTTTAACATCACACACACACACACACAGGAGTTGTTGATACTCTGCTGCCTCCATCACTAAGTTCAAATGTATTATTTTGTCACTTATTTTGAAATCCTTTGTTCAGATTGACCTCAGTGACACAAAGTGACCACACGAGGCAGCAGAGGACCAGCAGCTAAAATCACTGATTTTCTCTGTGGACTTCTGGTTCACAAACTTCTAACACAAGCAAGATGACGACGTGGTCATAGAAGCTGGTGTAGATGTTCTTTCGTTAAGTGTTCAGTGTTTCCGTGTGTCTCGACGATGTGAACACGCTTTAAAATACAAATCTGATTTATCTGTTACAATGTTACAAAAAAATGTCTGTTACGTTATGATATTTTTTGTTTCATAATTCTATTAAAGTTCGAGTTAAACCTTCCTATTTTCAGTAGAATTAATAAAATGTGATTTTTATTTTGAAAGGCTCGTTCTTTCCTGCTGGCTTGCCGTAGTAGTTCCGTTTCCCTGGTAACCACACTCAACAACATCATCTATTCTCGAGCATTCAGCTTCACGTATTTTTCTGCTCTCGAAATCATTATGTCCGCCCACCCTGATCCTCCGGAGCAGCGGGACTTGCACCGGATCCTCACCGTGTTTGAGGGCTCTGCTCCGGATGACGTGTCCCACGCCCGGCGCCTCTGGAGCGCGCTGTCCCTGCTGCCGCCGCTGGAGTCCCGGCTGGTGTCGGCTGACATCCGCCAGAGGCTGCCGGTGTGCCGGCCGCAGCGCGGCAGAGCGTCCGCCCCGGTGCCGCAGAGCGTCTCTGCGCCTGTGCGGCAGCGGCAGGAGGAGCGGCGGCGGTACGAGGCCATGGCCGAGCAGAGGAGGGAGATCCTGGCTCTGCTGAGGAGGCAGAGGGAGCAGAGGGTCCACCAGAGGGCGCTGCTGTCCCAGGCCCTGAGACCGAGACTGAAGCTCCACGGAGACAAAGCGCAGAAGGTTCCAGACTGTGATGAGATGGACAAGCAGCTGGTCCTACAGCTGCAGTGACTTCCTGTACGTCCAACATAAATGAGACGTTCGCGCGGTAAATCTAACAAACACTATTGTTCTTCTGGTGTTTAATAATAGTCACAGTTTATCATCATGACATCATGTCCCTGACTGTTTGTATCGTCTCAACTTTATAAAAAAGACTTCACACTGTTTATTCATCTCGTTTGGTTGCTGTACCACGTTTGGACCACTGGGTGTCACTATGACGTAAGGGGAAATCACATTTAAGCAGGAAGTGGGCTATTCAGGTGAGGTGGCAACTTCCTGTTCCAGCAAAACTGACAAGGCCACACTACAGTGGAACCAGGTAACAAATCACGTGTCACACACACACACACACACACACAGTCTATGCAACTTTGTCTTCTCTGCTCCTCAACGAAGGCGGAAGCACCTCCCTCTCTCCCACTTATCTTCGCTGCGACAGGCGGGGTCTGCGCCTGCGCCGTAGAATGATCGTTCTAATTGTCCCGCCCTCTTCTGATTTTTTATTTACTCTTGTAAATGAAAGAACAGGTTAAACCTGCTGATTACAAGAAGAGAGGACTTTCAAAATAAAGCGATAACAAAACTATATTACACACGTATGCAGCGGTGTGTCATTTATGATGAGCACAGCACATATTTATCATGACTGTGTCTCCAGCTTGTGTGGAAAATAAGAACAAAGACGAGTGGGGAGGGAAAAAAAACAGCTGGTGCCAATAAAGTAGGGAGGGACACAAATCACCGCGACACACAGGCTTCCCCTAAACTAAGTCCCTGAGCGGGGGTTTAAAGGCTGGTGATACATAAATGTCTCCTCCCAAATAAAAGCGACATCCTCAGCAGGATGTTTTACTGTTGATAACGACCAAAAAAGCACTTTGGATGAAGAAGCTTTGACTCGTCCTCTGGGATTCAGCCCTGACTGTGACAGCAACTGTGGCGTGGAACGATGTTTCTGACCACCGTCAACTTTAAGAGCCTTAAAAATAAAAGAAAACATTTTTTTTCTGTTTTTCAGAGTTATTTTTTTCTGTTTTCATTTTCGAGCAGGGACCCCAAAAAGTTGGTCAGGGAAGAAGAGGTTAATGAGAACTTTTCTGAATTCTCTGTCAAATTTAAAAAAATGATCGGCTCTTTCCTCTATAATGAGAACTTTGGCTGACTTCTTGTTCTCCGTGACGGCCCGAGCTGTTAACAGTGAAGGTCGAGTTGTGTGAGAAGCCAGTTGTTTGTATCCACCTTGAGATGAAGTATGATGAACATCAAGCCTCATTAAGTCCAGGAGCAGCACAAGAATATGCATCTCATGAATCCCCCGAGGACCGAGATCGTCATCGCAAATCTGCACAAATACGTTGTTTATCCAGAGTCGCTAGGTGTTCTCAGTGACCCAGAGTGGTGGTTTCATTTTTATTGCCCCCCAAAAATGTCACAAACCCCCCCAAAACATGGGGCTAAAGTTTACCAGAGTTTGAATCTCTGCAGTGATTTGATTTAAAGTGCTCAGTCCAGCGTTAAAAAAACGACACCGCTCAGCGAAAACGTTCAAATCTTTAATGTCCTCACTGAGATCATTTGGTGAAATTAAAAATACGACACACAGGACAGTGAAATACACTTAATGTTCATTTTCATTTCTTATATATATATATATATTTTTTTTTACTGTGAATATAGAATATATCCTTTAAATTTGACGTACTTGCGTTTGGCGTCGACCTCTTCCTTGCCGAGTCTGTGCTTAAATGTTCTGGTGGGAAAACCAGCAGCGTGTGGGTGACTCAGCACTGCTCCTCCCCCAGAGAGTCCATGTCCTCCCCCAGCTCCATGGAAGCTGATGCAGTTCTCATCGTTCCCCGCCCGAGGCAAGGACCCGGACCCGGACCTGGACCTTGCCCACCAACATTGAGTCCAGGTCTGGCTCTGCTGTGGCCAGGGTAGACGTCCACGGTGCTGGAGATGGACTGGAGGGAGTGGTCCTGGAAGAAGTGGAACGCCTCCTGGTCCAGGTAGTTGTGGTCCTCGCGCAGGTTCTGCTCAAACAGCTTCCTTTTGTGCCTGAACTCGATCACGGTCTTGGTGTAGGAGTTGAGGGTGGTGACGGAGGCGGCCATGCAGCAGGTGAAGGAACCCCAGGCCATGCTGGAGAGAGAGGGAGTAAAGAAATGGATGAAACAATAGCAGCTTTCAGACGTGCTCTGCATCTTCTTCAAGTCACTGTGGACTTTCTCCAGAGTCTCCTGCTCAGGTTCTGGGTTTTTTTGTGCAGCTGTAAACAACACGTGCATGAACTGACCAGAAGGACCAGCCGTAGTCCCAGCTGTGAGGCCTCCAGTCTTCAGGACCCAGACTGACTGTGATCTGGAAAACCTGAGTGTACATCATGTGGGCCACCATACCCAGAAGACCTGCAACACACACACACACACACACACACACAGCAAGTGACAGTTGTCGTCAGCTGTTTGTTAAACACTCACTCTCCCGCACCAAACCCCATAACTCACGGGGACACAGGAGCTGCTGGTCTACTGCTGCCTCGTGTGGTCACTTTGTGTCACTGAGGTAAGTCTGAATGAAACATTTCAAATGCTGAATTGATAAAATAAGACATTTGAACTTAGTGATGGAGGCAGCAGTGGATCAACAGCTCCTGTGTGTGTGTGTGTGATGTTAAAATCACTGATTTTCTCTGTGGGCTTTGGTGTGGGAGAGTGAGTGGTTTACAAACTTCACTGTCCTGTTGGAAAAGTCTGTCTCACAGTGAGATAAAGACATGAACGTGTTCTTAAAGACATTGTAGAGTTAAAGTGATCCTTTAAGGACTTTAAGTGTCTTTCTCGCGCCTCAGGACAGACACACGTGTGAATAAGGAGATAGAGGATAAAGACAAACTATCAGTGAAAGTGTGTGTCTGTTTCTCATGCTCACACATGAAGGTGAAGTCCTTTGTGTCAGTACTTCATACAAACCCCGAACTAACCCTTTAAAGTGTTCTCTAGTGTCACCATGACAACGACGTGCCCTGATAATTATCACAAACGCAGTGATGGTAACTCACTGCTCAACAACGTTGTGTTAATTATCATAATTAGTCAGTGGAGTAACGATCGAGACGCGTGATCAATGAGACGCACAAACATCATCACTCATAAATCTAAAGTATAAAAGGTTACATTTGAGTTTTTTCAACGATACAAAATATCATTGTCATTTGATTGTTTGTTTTAAAAAGGGTTGTTTGTTTTTGTGCTCTGAATGAAAAGAACCGGACTTCCATTCATACACGGTTGTTTTTGCAGTCATTGGAGTCGCCCCCTGGTGGCTATATTCTCACTTTCTGGTTGGCCTTGTTAGGGATCCAGAAGACTGTGTCCATTTTTATTACAGAGTTTATGGGTGGAGCCAAAAGATTGAAAAAAGAAGGTGTTTTTAAACCTTATTTGATCCTTCGTCACTGATCTGAAGTGTTTTATATCCGTTTTGATTGACGACTCATACATAAAGTTTTTATCGCCTGCCTGCCGTTAAACGTCAAGTTATGTCTTTTTCCTCTATCTCCATATTCACTTGGATAAGAGTGTGTCTGTCCTGAGGCGCGAGAAAGACACTTACCGAGAAGGTCATGTGTCCTTAAAGGACACTTTAACTCTACAATGTCTTTAAGAACACGTTCACGTCTTTATCTCACTGTGAGACAGACTTTTCCAACAGGACAGTGACGTTTGTAAACCACTCACAGAGAACATCAGTGATTTTAACATCACACACACACACAGGAGCTGTTGATCCACTGCTGCCTCCATCACTTAGTGCAAATGTCTTATTTTGTCATATTTGAAATATTCAGATTGACCTCAGTGACACAAAGAGACCACACGAGGCAGCAGAGGACCAGCAGCTCCTGTGTCACCGTGAGCTAAAATCACTGATTTTCTCGATGGGGTTTGGTGTGGGAGAGACACAGCCCACACTTTGGGAACGGCTGCTCTCGATAGAAGTTGTGAGTGAGGTGTTTCCGTCTTACCCGACAGCACGGTGAAGACGGCGGCGAAGGCGTTCAGCTTGAGTCCGTCGATGACGTCGCTGGAGTGGAAAAGTTCCAAACACATGAGGCTGAAGCCGACGACGAGCAGCAGGATGTAGAGCACCTCCGACACCACGGACAACCACAGCACACCTGCACACACGCGGTGACGTCCTTCGTTCAGACTTACCTCAGTGACACAAAGTGACCACACGAGGCAGCAGAGGACCAGCAGCTCCTGTGTCCCTGTGAGTTAAAATCACTGATTTTCTCGATGGGGTTTGGTGTGGGAGAGTGAGTGGTTTACAAACTCGAGTTTCCTGTTGGAAAAGTCTGTCTAACAGCGAGATAAAGACGTGTTTATGTTTACGTTCAAATCCATTTAAAATAGTTTCGATGTTTTCAGTTTCACAGTTAAAATGGCCGTCGTGTGCAGAGAAAGACGTTAATCTAAACGTCAATGTTCCTTTTTTTCCCCCCTCCAGGCACAAATCAGGGGCGGGGCTGTTTGATGCTTCTTCCCGTCTTTATTCATTCATTCATCTGGTGCTCAATAACCCAGAAGCTCCTGATGAAACGTTGATGAATCCTCGCAGAGCGACGACTCGTCGCTCATGTACGGCCGAGACGTGACGCGTCTAACTGGAGACAAGGTGAGATGTTTGTTTCTGATTGGCCAACAAAGGGACGAGGAGGTGGAGTTTGTTTGACACTCGTTGATTGGCTGTTTGTCTGTGCTGGTCCTGCGCTCACATCGTACAGAGTCAAAACAGAAAATATCTCCTGAGAATAGTGAAGCGCTTCAAGCCGGCTGACTCTGGGTCAAAGGTCTTTTAGTTTCCTGATTCTACGTCAGTTTAAGTCGACGAAGTTTCACGTCTTTCTCTCACTGTTACACAGACTTTTCCAACAGGAAACTTATGTTTATAATCCACTCACTCTCCCACACCAAATCCCATAGAGAAAATCAGTGATTTTATCTTGCGGGGACACAGGAGCTGCTGGTCTACTGCAATCACATAGAACAGTATTTCTACCAGAGGAAACTTGCGTACCAATGGTGGTACACGCACCACAGTTTGGGAACCATGGGTGTAACATGTATAATGTGTGAAGAGGAGAAACTGTTGGTCAGCGGTGATTGCAGATGTTTGTGGTTGTTGAAATGTTGAACAGGTGGAGAGCGGCAGGGAGTCTCTCCATTACCTCACCATCATTACTCACCTCTCTCCGACGCCGGGGCCAGATCGATGAAACTCCGACACTTCTCACCTGAGGGAGAGAGAGAGAATTGAGAAAAGAAGGTATGATGGTTAAAAACAGATGGAGAGGAGCAGAGCGATGGATGGAAGAGGAATGAAGGTGAAGAGAAAGGGATAAAGAGCATTAGTGTCAAACACACACATGTGCACACGATGTGAGGTTCTTCTTTTACTTATAAGCAACAACTGCACATGTAGTAGGTCAAGGGTCGAGGCACCCAATCCCACATTCATCTGAACAAAGGATTTTAAAAGTGACAAAATAAGACATTTGAACTTTGTGATGGAGGCAGCAGTGGATCAACAGCTCCTGTGTGTGTGTGTGTGTGTGTGATGTTAAAATCACTGATTTTCTCTATGGACTTTGGTGTGGGAGAGTGAGTGGTTTATAAACTTCAGTTTCCTGTTGGGAAAAGTCTGTCTCACAGGGAGATAAAGACGTGGACGTGTTCTAAAGATACTGACGTAGATTTTATTTTGTAAAATTTTCACTTTAGGAGACAATTAGGAGCCAGAACTCCAAAAAGGGGCGGCGTCACCACATGTTCATGTTTGTCAGCTTTATTAAATCCCCGCCCAGCTCTTTCTGAGGCTGCGGGGAGTCGATCATAGCACGGCGAGATCCAGCCGGTCACACATCAGTGACCACAACATGAGCCATAACTCAGCCGGTGCAGTGTCAGCGGCTGCAGACACATCCATCCATAACCAAGCAAGCGACGAGATGAAGATACAGCGAGAGGGAAATACAGTCTCCCACTTTCTCAGTCTGAGCATTTCTTCACAGTTAGTCGTACAAAAACTCACATTTATAAAAGAAGGCACATTCATTTGAAATGGATGCTTCTATTAATAATATAAGTGAATTAATCCAATCCATTACTAAATTAAATGTGAATATTTTCTGCTTTCTTTGCTCCACAGAACAAAGAAATTCGAAACGGAATCTTTTCCACTAAGTTATTATTATTTTTGGGCTCAAAAGGTATTTGATTAATGCAGAAAATATTCAACAGATTCATAACGTCTGGAAACAATAGTGTTTTTCATTCTAATTTGAATGATTTAAAATGATTTAAAAACATTCAAAGACGTCTCAGGTGTTCACAGTGTGTTTACATTCATGTTCCTGTTAAAGTCCCATTTAAGTCAGACTGAGACAATCATTCAGTTTTCTAAATGTCAGGTACACACGTTAGCGTTGGCGCATGCGCAGAGCCGATGGTGATTCCAGGCACTTTCCAGGACTGCGTGAAAGTGAAGGATCTGGTCTCACATATTCAGAAACATTTGGCTGCAGATGTTTCGTCTTAATTCATGTGATTGTATATCACACTCTATGACTGGAGTTTTTAAATCCCTGCTTAAATAAAGGTTATCATCATCATAACAATAATAAAGACAGTGCGCACGTGCCCACCTGGCTCGTGGATGTTCTCCTCGCAGGAGACCCAGATGCCGGTGTGGAAGCGGCGGAGGAGGAAGCGCTCGTCCCCGGTCTCCCAGCTGTAGTGGAGCCGGCTCTGCTCCGTCCCGTTGCCGCCGTAATCGATGCAGTTGCGTCGCCGCTGCGGGCTGCAGCCGGGCTTCGGCACGCGCTGCGTTCCCTCGCACCAGTAGGTGGTGATGAAGGCGGTGGTGGAGAGGAACAGCGCCACCAGGTTCAGACACACCGACAGCAGCGCGCGGCATTTCCGCGTCGTCTTCATGGTGCCGCGCGGGAACAGAGACGGACGCGTGTGGTCAGCGCAGGCGGCGGAGCGGCATGGCGCGGCACAGACGCGCAGCGGAGTTTACGCGCGTCTCTCTTCCTCTCCTCTCCTCTCCATTTCTCTTCTCCTCTAATCCCCTCTCCTCCTCTCTTCTTTTATCCTCTCTTCTCCTCCTGTCATCTCCTGAGAGGAGGAGAAAAAAGTGTTGATGAAAAATAATGAACGTGTTTTTTCCCATCGACACGAGTTTCACATGTGAGAAGTAGAAGAAGAAGAAAAGAGGAAGAGCAGGACACTCCACCTCTCTCTCTCTCTGATGAATATAAAGGTTTTTTTAAACTTTAAAATGTTTAAAATTATAAATGAATTAAAGTAAACATTAGTGAAACATGTGCAGAGGTACATTGTTCTTGTTTAACAGTAAAAATAAAAAACCCAGACACTCGAGACAAACACGAGACTCTCTCGCGCATCACCTCATGCACCGTGAGAAATGACCTATAATGGACCGGACAGAACCGGACTGGACCACTTCTTTTTTGTGAAGAACATTGTGTGCTGTTTTTTTTTTTTTGGCACATTTTACCCTGAGAAATAAATGGTGTTTACATTCATGTTAAAAGTCCCATTTTAGACTAAGACAATAATACAGTTTTCTTAATGTCATGTCAACACTTAGTCTGACTAAAATGGAGCTAGTCTTAGTCAGACTAACATACCTGGATCATGTGATTCATAGTCCGATTACACCTGCATGTCAACACTTAGTCTAGTTAAAATGATCAAAGGTCATAAAGTCTATGCATTGAACGTGGGTGGAGCATCTCTTAATGTAGTTTTATTTTCTCCAGGCTGTGACATCACCACCATCTGGGATTGGTTCCAGCTCCTCATGTGACCTGAGCTGTGGTGTGTATGTGCCCCCCCCCCCATTCTGCATTTGTTTTTTCAGGTTTATGGTTTTGAATGAATATGTAAAAAGCGGTCGGCCTCGTTTGTCGATCAGCTCACGTCTGCCGGCGTGAGAATGACTCGCGACAAGGCCGAGCCGCCCACCGCACCAATCCATCACCGCCCATTTTATGGCCCCCACCTCCAGATCAATACTGCCACTGTGTGTGTGTGTGTGTGTGTGTGTGTGATGTATGTGGACTCCGTGTGATTCAGAGTGACAGTGCAGCTCAGGAGAGACGATGAACAGCAGGAAACAGGACACTGTTGTGATTTATCTGCACTTAATTACTAAAACACTCAGGACGTCCAGTTAATTGACCTGCGGCCAATAAGGGGAAAAGCATGAATGTTAAGGGGAAAAACATGGAAGTTAAGGGAAAAGCATGAATGTTAAAGGGAAAACATGGAAGTTAAGGGGAAGTTGTATGGTGCTGTAGTGCTGATGTTGAACACGAACATTTTTGATTACAGTAGGTTGTTTTTATTACATATTTAGAAGCTTTTTTATTAAATCATATATTTAGTTTTCTGAGAATAAAATGCATTTTATGGTATTTCTCACTTTATTAAGTTATTCCTAAGAGACAAATGTGTGTTTTCAGGGCCAATGGTGGCAAACAGGGGACAGTGTGTTTGGTGGCATTAAAAACAGGCACACATTGAACAGGTAGTGAACTATAGTTTCTTCTCATATTTCCACTCTGATCGATTGAAGGTCTGACGTGTTGAGATGAATCCACGTCTGGTTCCAGAGGTGAACCTGCCTGTTCCTGATCCTTTGAGCTAGGCTGTTATCACTCGGGTTCTCGTTGTCGGTCTGCCGAGGGTCTCCTCTGCGGCGTCGTCCTCCTTTTCTGGGGGCCCCTCTGTCATATGTCAGGATTAGTCAGACGTTGAGATGGACCTTGTTATTGAAAAGCTTGCCCGTCTCGCTCGCCTCATTCTCTGCCGCCGTGCGACTCCTCTGCAGGAGAGGGAAGTTTCCAATTTCTGTGATATTTTACTTTGTAATCAAAGTGTCAGGAGGATGTGAAAAGCCGGAGAGGCACTATAAATCCCTGCCCTGAGTGTGTGTGTGTGTGTGTGTGTGTAAGATGCTCCCTGACTCCATGTTTTATTCACAGCATTCATTCTGTCTGTCTTTTGACGAGGACTCTCCTTTAACTGACAAAAAAAACATTTTTCAGCCTTCTTTATTTTCATTTGTTATATATATACGTACATATATATACACATATAGTATTATAGGGCGACTCACTGAGCTTTTTCTCTGACAGAAATTAATCACATATCACATTCAACCACTCCTTTCTCTTCTTTGTTTGTCTCCGGTTTTCTCCGGTTGTCTCCGGTTGTCTCTGTTTGTCTCTGGTTGTCTCTGTTTGTCTCTGGTTGTCTCCGTTTGTCTCCGTTTGTCTCCAGTCTTCTTCTCTTGTGTCAAGTCGGTGAAAGTCTGGCTCTGGTCTGAGAGAAATTCCAGTACAGTGAAGATCAACCGGCTCTTCCTGGAAACCTGGTCCTGGTGGCAGTGACATCATCAGGATGTCAGGACACACAGGCATGCACACACACACACAAACACGCAGACACACAAATGATCAAAGTCCAACATCACAAACTACAGTAAAATCCAGACCCGTCACAGGAAGTAAATGATTGTTTTCACTCAGCTGACACTCATACTCTGTCAGGTGTCCTTCAACACACAGGTGGGTGGGTGTATGTGTGTGTGTGTGTGTGCAAAGTGTGTGTGTGTGTGTGTGTGTGTGTGTGTGTCCACCTCCCATTTCACCTTGTTTAGATTGGACCTTCAAATGCCACCAGAAGCAAAATTAATCAAATTAGAGTTGAAGTGTCTGATAGACCAGTGACCTCCACTTTGTCTTTACACATACACACACACACACCTCTGGTCCATCTGTCTCTGTCCTCATTCAAATTAAATCAGTCTTCACTCTGATTGTTTTTCTGAGCAGTTGAATCTGGAGTTAAGTTGTAGTTTATTCGCTCTGAGCAGCGTCAAGACCTCTGGTTTCTGCTCCATATCTATGGAATGAGATTTGTGTCAATGATTTGGGAGTGAGGGAGCGTAAAGAACAAGTGAGTGAGGGAGCGTAAAGAACAAGTGAGTGAGGGAGCGTAAAGAACAAGTGAGTGAGGCAAGGTAGTGAGGGAGCGTAAGAACAAGTGAGTGAGTGAGTGAGAAGAACAAGTAGTGAGGGAAGTAAAAGAACAAGGTAGAACAAGTGAGTGAGAACAAGTGAGTGAGGGGCGTAAAGAACGCGTAAAGAACAAGTGAGTGAGGGCGTAAAGAACAAGTGAGTGAGGGCGTAAGAACAAGTGAGTGAGGCGTAAGAAGAAAAGGTAGTGAGGGAGCGTAAAGAACAAGTGAGTGAGGGCGAAGAACAAGTGAGTGAGGGAAAGAACAAGGTAGTGAGGGAGCGTAAGAACAAGGGCAAGTGAGTGAGGGCAACAAGAACAAGTGAGTGAGGCGTAAAGAACAAGTGAGAGGGAAAGAACAAGGTGAGAAGAGCGTAAGAACAAGTGAATGAGGGAGGCGAAGAGTGAGTGAGGGAAGAACCCAGTGAGTGAGGGAGCCGAACAATGATGGAGGGAGCAAAAGAACAGTGATGGAGCAAAAGAACAAGATGGATGATGGAGGCAAAGGTGATGGAGGGAGAAGAACAAGTGAAAAAGAACAAGTGAGGGAGGGATTGAAAAGAACGAGTGATGGAGGAGCAAAAGAACGAGTGATGGAGGGAGCAAAAGAACAAGTGATGCAGGGAGCGTAAAGAACGAGTGATGGAGGGAGCAAAAGAACAAGTGATGGAGAACACACACATCTATAATAATCCGTGATAACAACTCACCTGAACGGACATGATGGTAAAACTCTGGGGTATGAAGCAGCAGGTGGTGGTTTGTTTGTCTTCACTCACGCTCAAAACCTTGCCCCAAACTGTCTCTGACTGACGTGAATCTCAGTCTCTCGACCGTCCACGAGGGATTCACCGTCACGTCACAGCGAGCACCTGATCAGACGCCGCGAGCCGTCTGTGATTTACATCAGAACAAAGGTTAGAGCCCACGCTCACCTGCACAAACATGACACTGGTGTGGTTTTTAAAAAGTCTAAACGTTCACAGGTTTGTCTGTAACACAACACGTTCCAGTCCAGTTGATTCGAACAATTGTTCAGCCCTACACATTTTTATTTATTTATTTATTTATTTTGAAGTTTAAATGAATCTGAAATGTCCAGGAAATGTCCAGTTTCTCAGCTCAGCGTGGTGTTTCAGCCAATCATCAGTCAGCCATGAAACTGAGAAATCCATTCACTTTAATGAAACACCTCTGACACACACGCGCACACACACACATACACACACACCGCACACACACACACACACGCACACCACTTGCTGCGCGCATGCACCTGCAGCTGGTCATTTTGGGCTGTGATGGACAGGTGTGATCGTACAGAAAAAACCCACCAGGTGTTTTAATAAGGAGACACCACAGGGAACATACACACACACACACACACACACCTAAACTTGTTTTTATATCTCAGCGAGGACACATCGTAGATATAATGCCCATTGACCCAAATCTTAACCTTACTCTCTTACTCTTTCTCTCCTGTGTCACACATGGACGATCAATAACCAGTTCTTCTTCTTCGTTGTCGTCCTCTGAACACACCCTGACCCCTGACCTTTTATTTGAGAGCCAGTCATATGTCATGTTGTGTCACATGATGCTCAAACGCTGTTATTGATTCACTCAAGGCCTCGATCCAGAGGTCAGAGGTCAGTGGATGGTGTCACCTTTACCTTCTCACTGTTTTCACCGTGTGCGTGTGCGTGTGTGCGCGCACGTGCTCAGGCTTTGACAGAGGTGACATTCACACTGTTGTAAAATCATCTCCGTAATCGTGGTTTAATTTGAAGGTTTAAATCTTACATTGTGTCATTTTAATCGCCTTTTTTCAGAGGGTTCACCAAAGTTCAACTCTCCCGCGGGTCAACTCCCAAACTTTTAGTGTGAAAGAGGATTTTGATTTCATCTCCTCTGATCAAACGTTGACCCGCGTTTGAAGAAGGAAGCGACAGAAAAACCACGAGTGGATGCAAAAGGTGAATTTATTTGAAGCGTAACAAACATCTCAGCTGATTCATGCAAACCAGCACACATGAGGGATATAAGGCAGAGGTCAGAGGTCAGAGCCTGGTGTCCGTACAGGAAACAGATTTTTGGGGGTGGTTCTCTGATGTGATGTCATGGTGGTGGCTTCAATGCAATGGGGGAAAAAAACAACAGCACCCTCTGGTGTTGGATTGGTCAGGACACATGAGACACTTTGCCATGTGCGCCCCCTGCTGGCTCCCTGCACCTGCAACCAGCCTGGAACACTGCAGGCACCGAACAAAAGACTCACCTAATCAAATATATGCTTGTTCTGAACATTTTCACGTCTTTATCTCACTGTGAGACAGACTTTGTGGAACGTGTTCTGAAGACGTCGTAGATGTAAGATCTGGTTTCCAAATATAATCCCACGCTCTGATTTTTGACCTCAACAAACATAAAGCTAAAGATTTCAAAGGAGAATCATTTCAGACAAGAGCGGAGCTAGAGAAGAGCAGATGTTTGTTATGGGCTTGTTAGGAGGTGGCGCTGGCGGTGCTGGTGGTGGTCTTCTTCCTCATCACCCTCCTCGTGTTCTGCCTGGGGACCGCGGCCAGAGCCGGGCCGGCGGCCGGGGCCGCGTTGGCACTGGTGGCACGGCCGGCCTTGACCTCATCAATGAACGTCTCGATGGCGCTGAACTTCTCGGTCAGGTCGCCCAGGTGAGCCTTCAGGGCGTTGAACTCTTTGTAGAGGTCGTCCAACGCCTCGGCCAGCGGCTGGATCCTGAACAGGAAGGAACAGACGCCGTCACTGAAGCAGATCCTTTAAAAACGTCCGGTCACATTCTGTGCAGTTGAGCTCTGACAGACGCATTCATGCATTCATCTCCTATTACATCTGAGTCCAGATGATTTTTTCATGTGTTCACTCCTGTGGCTTAGATTTAGTTACGCTGCCATTTAAAAGTCAAGTCAAATAATGTAACTTTAACTGTTAAAAAAGGTCTGAAACAACCTTGGGAATCGTCACGTTATCAAATCTTGACTTTGAATAATGCCAAGAAGTGGGCTGAGAGCTGAGTCGGTGAGTCAGGCTTCAAGAGGCGGAGACAGAGAAAGAAAACAAAGAGACAAGTCCAGCTTTTATAAAAGGGGAGGAGTCTGGGACAGTTTAAAAATCATGACGCTACATACACAAAAAACCGTTTCAGGGTTCAGTTACAACTTAATTTGAGATGCTTTTAAACGTGTGCGGTGTTCATTTGACAGCTGGAGCGCAGTGACTGTGGCGAGCAACAGGAAACACCAGACGTCCTTATGGAAAGTCTGGAACTCTCCGCTTCCAGCGTTTTTCTATATTTCCACTTTTAATTTGCAGTTCCAGTGGCAGGTTCTCATGACGACAGTGGACACAGATGGGACTCAACAAACTCCCGGCTTTATTTTCAGCCTGAAGCTCAAACCGACTTCCTGTGGCGAGTCTCTGCTTCCAGACAGTTTGATCTCTTTCACATGGAAAATTCTGCTCATGAAGAACACACCGCGGCACAGAGAGCGTCTGCTCTGAACAAAGCTCAAGATCAATGTTTTATATCACCGACACCAAACTCGTCTTTACCACGGTGTCACATTTCTTTAAATCTTCAACTTGAGGAGCAAAGGAGGCTGAAAACATGGCCGTCAGCAGGGAACACAAGGACATCACACACACAGGAGTTGTTGATCCACTGCTGCCTCCATCACTCAGTTCAAATGACTTACTTTGTCACTTTGGCTTTGAAAATATTTAATTTAGACACGTGTCAGTGACACAAAGTGACCACACGAGGCAGCAGAGGACCAGCAGCTCCTGTGTCCCTGCCAGCTAAAATCACTGATTTTCTTTATGGGGTTTGGTGTGGGAGAGTGAGTGGTTTACAAACTAAAGTTTCCTGTTGGAAAAGTCTGTCTAACAGTGAGATAAAGACATGAACACGTTCTTAAAGATATCGTAGACGTAGAGTTCTTCAGTTGTTGTTGTGCCTAAAATCAAGTTTTCTTCCTTGAAACTGAAGGTTGTAAACTAAACCAAAGCCCATAGAGAAAATCAATGATTTTAACATCACAGCACACAGGAGCTTTTGATCCACTGCTGCCTCCATCACTAAGTTCAAATGACTTACTTTGTCAATTCGGCATTTTGCATTCAGATTGACCTCAGTGACACAAAGTGACCACACGAGGCAGCAGAGGACCAGCAGCTCCAGTGTCCCCGCCAGCTAAAATCACTGATTTTATGCCTGGGCTTTGGTGTGGGAGAGTGAGCTGTTTACAAACTTCAGTTTCCTGTTGGTTGGTTGAGATAAAGACATGGACAAGTTCTTAATTTAGTCTCTGTTATAGTCTCTGATTTAGTCTCTGACCCAGTTCAGACCAGACTTTGTCCCCTCTCTCCCCTCATACACACCGGGCATAGTCGGGCAGCAGAGACTGGTGGTCGTTCTGCAGGAGTCCTCTCATCTGGGTCAGGATGTCAAACCTCCAGTTGTCCAGGACCTGCGTCAAATTAGCCACGCCGCGCATGCTCACCCGCTCAGCTGAGGCCAGAAAGAGCGACATGTAGAACGATTACTGCACAGAAAACACATAGACTCACCTCTGTGAAGACTGACTGACTGTAGCAGTGAGGTGAAGACTCTTTGTGTCTGAACAAAACCTCTTAAAATCTGAATCTGCGACTTTGGAGTGAGGACACATAAAAAAACTGATTTCAGCCACCTCAGTTTAAGTTTAGGATATTTCCAGATCATGTTTAACTTTTTATCGCTTTGATAGACGGACTTTCACAACGGGAAACTGAAGTTTGTAAACACTCACTCTCCCACACCAAACCCCAGAGAAGATCAGTGACCACACGAGGCAGCAGAGGACCAGCAGCTCCTGTGTCCCTGCCAGCTAAAATCACTGATTTTCTCTATGGGGTTTGGTGTGGGAGAGTGAGTGGTTTACAAACGTCAGGTTCATGAAGAAAAACAGAACATAGATTATGGGATTTAATAATCAGTAACTGTATAAACTTGTAACCTGATACAGTTGTTGTGTATCTGCTGCTGGTCTCCCTCTCTCTCTTCTGTCTCTCCCTCATCTCCCTCTTGTCCTTTCTCTCCCCCCATTTTCTGTCCCCCACTTTTCCTTTCACCCCAACCGGTCGAGGCAGATGACCGGCACATCTCTGAGCCTGGTTCTGTCCGAGATTTCTTCCTGTTAAGAGGGAGTTTTTTCCTCTCCACTGATGCCTAGTGCTTGCTCATTGTGTGAACTGTTGGGGTTCTCTGCTCTCTTTGATGTTGTCTATGTACAGTGCCTTGAGATAATGTATGTTATGATTTGGCGCTATACAAATAAAATTGAATTGAATTGAATTGAATAATATTAGGAGCATATGATAGTTAGTTTAGACCATGGTCAATGTGGTCTTGTTCAGGTCACTGCGAGAACTCCAGCCCTGAACTTGACCTTTGGCCCAGAGTAAACAGAGAGTATAATGTGGGTGCTCACAGCCGTCCTTATAGTTCCACTCGTCGGTCTTGGTCGACGCCGGACGCCGCTTCTGGGCCAGCACCGTTACCGAGGCAACGGCCAGTGACAGCAGCAGCACACTCAGTTTGGAGGCCATGATCCCACAAGCACCTGAGACACAGAGCATGAGCGACGTCACTTTTACACACTTTTACTTTCTGGCATCAGTAACAGCTCACACACAGGAGCTGCCAGACGAAATACAAGAAAAGACAGAATTTAGCCACTTAATAAAAGACAGTTTCAGTCTACGACATCTTTATCTCACTGTTAGACGGACTTGTGTGTAAAGCACTCACTCTCCCACACCAAACCCCCTAGAGAAAATGGTTGATTTTAACATCCCAGCACACAGGAGCTGTTGTTCCACTGCTGCCTCCATCACTAAGTTCAAACAAGATATTTTGTAAAATTCTGTGTTAGAAATCCTTTGTTCAGATTTTCCTCAGTGACACAAACTGACCACACGAGGCAGCGGTAGACCAGCAGCTCCTGTGTCCCTGTGAGCTAAAATCACTCATTTTCTCTATGGGGTTCGGTGTGGGAAAGTGAGTGGTTTACAAACTTCAGTTATATCTGAGAAATATGTAAATATGTGTCCAATGGTAATTCAAAACAACAAACATGTAATTAAGATATTGTAGACTTCATTAAATGTGTATTTCAGGTTAGCCTTTTGTTTTTCTCAGTGTAGACATTAAAAATGATGGATTTCATCACACAGATCAGTGAAGTCACAGAGACTTTGTTCAGAGTGGACAGGTTTTTACTGTTTCTCTGCACCACCGGGGCTGCTAATCCTGTTAAGCCGACAAAATGTTCTCTTCTTTTCTAACTCTTCTTCTCTGATCCATCAAACTTGGGTTCTGCCAGATGTGTCAGAGCTGAGGGTGGAACTCAGGAACAAACCCTGGGGCTGTGAGCTCCTGCACTCACATTCACTGAGGAAACAATCCACACTCTTACAGAGCAGCCATGAACTGAGCTGCAGAGACACGCACACACATTCAAGTCCCACAATAATACACACACACTCTGGTAGACTATACAAGGTATGGAAGAATATACTGCAGCAACGTGTGTGTCTGAATGTCTCTCACTCGTCTCAGCTCAGACACGCGGGACAGAGTCAGAGACAGAGTCAGGGACAGAGTCAGGGACAAAGTCAGGGACAGAGTCAGGGACACGGGCAAAACTACATCTAAATGTATACAAAAACAAAAAACCACTATGATGCTCTTTTCATTTTTCATTTTTAAATTTTTGTCTAAAAAAACAGAATAAATGAATTATTTTCCACATGCTTCATGCAAACTGGAGTATTTTAGGTTTGATTATTGCTGCCTGGTATATGAGACTTTTGTTCATATGCATTATTATGATCAATTTTTAATTTTTAATGCAATGTTATACTTTACATCACACAATAACACACAATAATGTTTTTTTATTTGAAATACAGTATTTTTAGTATTTGAAGTATTACCTATAATATTTTAAATAAATGTGTCAGAAATACATAAAAAGAGTTGTGTTACAATCCTCAGGAGAAAGTGAACCCAATAATATGCCTCCATACGAATACACATTTATTTCTAACACTTTATTCTCTATAATCTCACAGTGGGATCGTGTTTGTTTACAGTATTTATTCCACACTTGGTTTCACCGTCTACTGTGGTTTGGCATCAATATGAATAACTTACATGTTTCACATGACTTTTAATCACATGCAACAAACAAACAAACAAGCACAGGCAGACGCAACAACATGGTAAACAAACAAACAAACAAACCTGCTTACCTGCTCGACTCCTGCTCAGTGATCCCAGCAGACGCTAAATACTGACTGACAGAGAGAGAGAACACACACACACACACACGCCCCTGCTGCTCACAAGCACACACACACACATGTTTATATAAAAGAAACTCACTTTCACACACACACCTAGTCTCCCCCCATCATTATGGAGGCCCAGTGGTCAGAACACTGTGGTTTGGTTTGAGTCAAAGCTCCAGCACTGTTCTGACCACTGTGTGTGTGTGTGTGTGTGTGTGTGTGTGTGTAATCTTGTATTTGTTGCTTTGTGAGGACCAAAAAAGTCATATATGAGGACATTCTGGCTGGTCCTCACGTCTTCAAAGGGCTTTTTGAGCAGTTAAGAGCAGAGCTGCAGCTAACGATTTTAGCTGATTTTAGCTGCGATTTTATCGCCTTTAAAATATCAGAAAATGTCAATCGGTGTTTGTCAAACCTGGAAATGACGACTTGGTCAAATGTCTTGTTTTGTCCACAAACCAAAACGATTCTGTTTTGATTGAATTCTTTGTCTTTGTGGAGCAAAGGAACCAGGAAATATTCACTTTTAAGAAGCTGAAACAATCAGAATTCTTGTTTTAATCATGAAAAACGCTTTAAACCCATGAATCGATTATCAAAATAATTGACGATTCATTAAGTGATCGATTCATTGAGTAATTGTTTCAGTTAAGACGGTAAAGTTGCGGTAAAGTTAAGAGGGTAAAGGTTAGGTTAAAGGTTAGGGTTAAGGCACTGAGCTGTGATGGTTAAGGTTAGGGATAAGGTTAAGGTTAGTCCAGTAGTAGTTATGGTTACGGTCAGAGTAAGTAAAGGAAGGAGTAAGGAAATGGGTCAATGTAATGTCCTCTACAGTCATGGAAACCAGACTGTGTGTGTGTGTGTGTGTGTGTGTGAATGAATTCACATCCTTCAGACATGAGATCACTGGGTGATTTTGCCAGTCTGAGCTTGTGCGCTCTTTATTTCATGGTTTACAGCAGCTCTAAGGTCTTTGATTTTATGGTAAATCACTCACAGGTTACATTTGTCTCATAGAAAAACCTTTAAATCCACATCTCGTGAGCTACAGATATTCCTCGACTTACACACGTGTTTTGCTTTGAATGTTGTTTTTATTTGTGGATGTGTTGCTGCCATCCAAGGCTGCTACAGTATTTGTGTGAGCACCACGTAGAGGTGACAGAAAAAGAGGTATAAAAAGAATAGACCTTGTGAGATAAAAAGTCATAATTTCGACTTTTTATACCTCTTTTCTGTGTGATTTTTTTGTTTGTTTTTCCATACAGATCTTAGACAGGAAATAAGAAATGCACACGTTCTTCTCATGTTCTCGTCTTTGATTGGCTGTTACACACGTCTGTTTTTTTTTCTATTTCCGCCATGCTGCGTTGCTAAGTTACTGCTGCTATGCTCGGGCTTCGCTGGCCAAAACACACGGTAGCTCGATGCTAGGTGTAACAGTCTGGTAATGTTCAGAGTTCAGCGTGTTTACAGCAGTTAAAAGTGCTCGTTCACAGCCATGACGGCGATAAAAGACGGAGAATACACGGCGACGATCTACAAACTGGTGAGCAAAGCGCTTCACTTAGAGTTTAGCTGCCTAGCTTAGAGCGATGCTTGATGCTAACCTTGACTGAAACCCCACTCAAAAAGTTTGCATTTCGGTGTTTCCCGTGTCGTGAAACGCTCCCACGCAACACCTGACACCTCAGCGTGGTTGTGTTCGAGCTGCGCGTAAATTCGGCGTAGGTTTAAGAAACAAACACCGAGTCACTTGGTCGCATTTTAAACAGTTACACGTACGTTTAACGCGACCAGTGCTACATGGACGAAGTTACTCATGTAGATCCATTTGGAACAATCTATGTCAAATAAAAGAAAGAAACCTCTGTTGAATAAGGACAGATTTATAGATATACATGTTTATTTTATAGTACATTGTTTTTACATCTTTTATGTATGAAAGATCAGAATCAGAATCAGAATCACCTTTATTGTCATTATACAGTGTACAATGAGATTAAAGACAGTTCTAGTAGTGCAAGTGAAGAGAAAAGAGTAGAAGAAGAAAGAATGAAACAGTGCACCAACACCTTCGACAAAATTAGAAGGATATGTAAGAAATATAATAAAGTATTCAAGTATTTACAGTGGGAGCCAGTAAGGGAAATATGCAGTATATGATACAGGGTGGAGTGGCTCAGTGGTTAAGACCGGTACCCTATGTGCGAAAAACATCATGGTCGCAAGTTCGATTCCACCCCTCGCTGATTGTACTCAATTCCATTGTAAGTCGCTTTGGATAAAAGCGTCTGCTAAATGACATGTAATGTAATGTAATACAGTACATTGTACAGCAGAGTGGATGTATGTGGGGCGTGTATATTGCACAGGTACGAAGTGTAAGAATAATGCACCGTTTGGAAGAGTTACTTAGTGCACTCTTATTGCACTTGGATAAAAGGTGTTCGCAAACCTAGAGGTACGGGCTTGCATGGACCTGTACCTCTTTCCTGAGGGCAACAGTGAGAACAGGCTGTGCCCAGGGTGTGAGCTGTCACAGGTGATGCTGGTGGCTCTGCGCAGACACCTGGTGTCGTAGATGTCTGACAGAGAGGACAGCTGCACTCCTGTGGTTCCCTCTGCTGACATTCTGACTCTTTCCAGAGCCTTCTTGTCAGCCTGAGAGCTGCTCCTGAACCACACCAAGATGTTGTGGGTGAGGATGCTCTCCACAGAGCACCTGTAGAAGGACAGCAGCAGGTCCCGGGACACGTTGACCCTTCTCAGTGACCTCAAAAATTACAGAGCATTGGTGTTAGTCCCCCATGTGAGGTCCTGAGAAATGTACGTTCCCAGAAACCTGAAGTCACTGACCCTCTCCACCAGGTCTCCCCCTATGAGAAGAGGAGCAAGAACCTCCTTTCCTCTCCTGAAGTCCAGCACCAACTCCTCTGTTTTTGAGGAGTTGAGTGCCAGGTTATTGAGGGAGCACCAGGTAGCGAGGTTCCGGACCTCCTCCCTCTAGAGTCTCGTCACCGTTTTCAATCAGCCCCACCACAGTGGCGTCATCCGCAAATTTCACGAGGACGTTGCTGCTGTGAGTTGGTGTGCAGTCATGGGTGTACAGGGTGTACAGCATTGGACTGAGCACACAGCCCTGGGGAGCCCCGGTGCTCACAGACAGGATTGAGGACTGGTGGTCCCCCAGCCTGACTGACTGCTGGGGGACCACCACAGATGTATTATTTTATTGTTTATCTCTGATGTTTAAATGTATTGTGCATCCCTAACAGACAGGCCTGACACCTCCTAATATCATAATTGAATTTACTTTAAAATACTGTCTAAGTTACAATAACTCACCACATCAGTGTACTTGTGTTTCAGATTAAGGACGGTCACTATCTTGAGGCAATTCCCATCCTAAATGTCCAGCTTCAAAAGCACACAAAGGTAAGTGTGATGGTGTAAATGTGTAAATATTTGTGCGATTGATCAGTAATCAATGAGGAATAAATGTAACGTAACGTAACGTAAAACCTAGAGATTTTGAAACATTAGTGACAAAAAACATTGTTTAAACCAAAATAAATGTGATTTGTGTTGGAATGGCGATAATCTCAGAAATCAGTGGAATCCTTGAAGCTAATATCAGGCAATACTATCACTATCGTGCAAAAATCATGACACAACAACATAAATCACTAGCACTGTATGTTGGTCACTCAGGTGAATATGAATGTAACGTGATTGCCTTCTGTAGTGTGTCACGCTGCTCAGCAACACTCAACACTCTTTCCTCTGCGTCTCAGTCCAGGGCGGCTCTGTCTCTGCTGGGCTTCTGCTATTATCACATGCAGGACTTCACCAACGCAGCAGAGTGCTACGAGCAGCTCACGCAGCTCCACCCGGAGGTGGAGGAGTACAAGGTGTACTACGCTCAGTCTCTCTACAAAGCCGGGGCTTATCCAGAGGCCACCAAGGCCTCCTTCACACTGGACAACACCAGCAGTCACATCAAGGTACAGCAGACACCAAACAACATGTGTGTATACATCATGAGGCGCTGGAACAACTGCGCCCCCTTGTGGCTCTCTCATATAAATCATTAGCACTGTAGCGTTGTTGCGTTGACATCGGAACTCGGACCCGGGAGTGACGTCACCTCGGAGTTTGTGTGTACGACTGTGAAAAGTTGCAGTGTTTGAGTGGCGGCCATCTTGAAATCCCATGTTGGGGTTTGGTGGTTGAGGTTTTTTTTTTAACTTTCCAAGTCGGAAATCCCAGTAGAGACAAAAGAGCGACAAAGACACTCCCTCAACACACTGTTAATCCCCTTCCTGACCAGAGGGAGGCCGATAAATTGGACAAGACAATTAATTAATATTTGCTATTTTTTAAATGGCAAATATCGGCCGAATATTATTATTTTAAAAAATCAACTCATTTTTTGATAAATGTCATGAAACCTCTCTTTTTCTCTCTCTCTCTGGTGCAGATGGTGAAGCTACAGGCCTGTATCAAATATTGTGAGGAAGATTATCCTGCTGCTAAGGTATCACTGTGTCACACATCATCTGTTATTAATCCACGTGTTCATTACTATCTGCAGCCAAACGTGTGTGTGCGTGTGTGTGTGTGTGTGTGTGTGTGTAGTCCCTGTTGGAGCAGCTGCCCCAGGACGACCCAGATTACGTCTATAATCTGGGCTGTCTGCTTTACCAGGACGGTAAATACGAGGAGGCCTGTAAGAAGTTCATGTCTGCCATGCAGGTGCTGGGATACGTGTCAGGTACATGTCAAACAGTGACATAGAGCCGTGAACATGATCTCACGCAGGTGAGGCTTCATTTGACTGAAAGTGTCCACAGAGAAAAATCAGTGATTTTAACGTCACACACACAGTGATGCTGCCTCCATCACCAAGTTCAAATGTCTTCTTTTGTCACTTCAGTGTTTGAAATCCTTTGTTCAGATTGACCTCAGTGACACAAAGTGACCACACGAGGCAGCAGATTGACAGACACTGACATTACAGTCGGTGAAAGTGGAAGACAGTTATTTAAAAATGGAAATCTCTGAGGTTGTCCCCTGTCCATTGACAGAAAATGAAAATGAATTCATGTTTTTCTTAATCTTCTGCCTCAGCGCTGTCCTACAACATCGCTCTGTGTCACTACAGCCTGAAGAACTATGATCAGGCTCTCAAACACATCGGCGAGATCATAGACCGAGGCATCAGGGAACATCCAGGTACGAACGCCTCGTCTGCACAAGCACATCAGCAGTGTGCGGCGCGTGTAATAGTGGAGCTTCTTTTTGTTTTTGTCCTCTGTGGCAGAGCTGAGCGTCGGCATGGCGACCGAAGGCATCGACGTCCACAGCGTGGGGAACACGCTGGTGCTGCATCAGACGGCTCTGATCGAGGCCTTTAACCTCAAAGCTGCCATCGACTACCAGCTGAAGAAACGTGAGAGACATGTCCTCTGTTGAGAACCAGCTGAGAAAATACTGAGCTCTCTCAGTTAAGGGTTCAAATACAGCGGCGTCAGTTAAGATTCTCTTGACTTCACACACTGAGTGACATTAGAGTAAGATGGAGCGAGAGATCACGTCTCTCTGATCATTATTGTTTTACCGATCTCACACACACACACGCACAGAACAATGTCACCACCAGAGGGAGCGTATGTGTCACTGGTGTCATCAAAGCTTTTTAAAAAACATCCTCTGAGGAATGAATGGAGAAGGGTCTAAAACCGTGGTTCACAAACTGTGGTAAGTGTACCACTGGTGGTACTTTTGAGAAGCACCGCTCTGAAGTTTGGAGCGTCACAGTGTCGTCACGCTTTGACACAGAGACGCGGTTAAAACTTCAAACCGGTCACAAGACTCCAGACTTTCATCACTTACACCCACACTTTGATAACTGCAACAGTTTTTACACAAGCGCAGTTTAAGTTTGGTTATTTCTGGGGTTTTTCCAGCAGAGCAGTTGACGACCTTCACCCTCTTTTACGTCGACAACAGACAGACTTTCTGTTCACAGAGTTCAACCTTTGATTCAGTCAGTTAGACATTTGTTTGCTAATTTCTCGCATTTTTAGCAGCGTTTTTCCTTCGGCTGTCAGCGTTTATTCTCACACGTTGTTTTCTTGCGGTTTACAAAGTTGTGTTCTGTTGTTTTTGCCTGTGCTGCAGTGAAAGAGGCTCAGGAGGCTTTGACTGACATGCCGCCCAGAGCAGAGGAGGTAACTGCAGTATTACACGCACGCTCGGGCAACTGTTTGTTTTAGTTGTTTGCAAATGTCAAAGATAGAAAAAGAATAAGCTCCTCTTTAATCTGTATTTAAAAATGCCATTTTCCCCATTGTTGTTCAATTTTCAATTCAATTCAATTTTATTTGTATAGCGCCAAATCATAACATACATTATCTCAAGGCACTGTACATAGACAACATCAAAGAGAGCAGAGAACCCCAACAGTTCACACAATGAGCAAGCACTAGGCATCAGTGGAGAGAAAAACTCCCTCTTAACAGGAAGAAATCTCTGACAGAACCAGGCTCAGAGATGTGCGGTCATCTGCCTCGACCGGTTGGGGTGAAAGGAAAAATGGGGCCTCGGAAAATGGATCTTGATCCTTCAACCTGCATTGTTGTGTTTATCATGTGCTGTATATGTAGACACACAGTGTTTTACAGATGCACACGCGTGGTAACATACGACCTCACGTGTGCTCATGTGTGTTCTGTCAGGAGCTGGATCCCGTGACGCTCCACAACCAGGCTCTGGTGAACATGGACACCAAGCCGTCGGAGGGATTTGAGAAGTTGGCGTTCCTGCTGCAGCAGCCGTCGTTCCCGCCCGTCACCTTCGGAAACCTGCTCCTGCTTTACTGCAAACACGAGGTACGCGTCGAGTCGGAGACGGAGAGTTTGTGTTTGTCTGTGTGCGACGAGAAACAGGGACGCGAGGACGTTTCGCCACTTTCCAAAAGACACACCAAATAAAATCTATGTTATATCGGCTTCTTATCGCAAGAAACTGCAAATAATTTCCACATACACATGAATGGGAAACAGTCGAAAAAAGGCCCACTTTGGAGCCTCACAGTGTCGTCATACTTTAAAGGGGACATATTATGCAAAATCCACTTTTTAACCATTTCAATACTTATATTTGGGACTCTGGAGGCCCTACCAGTCGCCAAAGTGTGGAAAAAGAATACTCAGTCATGTTTTCGTGGTCCCCCTTAGTGTAAGTATAGGCGATAAAACACTCCATGTTGAATTCCCTGCGCTTATGACGGCAGCATGCGCATTTCACCGCGAATGTTACCGCCCCACCAGTAAGTTTACTTGGAGAGCTCCACCTTAGCTCCACCTTGTCCCTGCGAGAGTGCAGGCGAGGGAGGAAGAGCGGTATTATGTCAACGCGGAGGGACAAGTGTGCTGTTGGTGGCTGCACAGTGGAGCACAGTGTTTTACAGAGGATTTTATATATGAAGCTAATGTGCCGGATAAAGTCAGCAAACGTGTGTTTGTGTGTTCGCACCACTTCACATCAGACTGCGGCCAGCGGTCGCCGTATTTAGTCAGCGACGTACAAACACGCACATTGTTAAGAAAAGGTCACATAGAGGTCATAACTGACCATTCTGACACGTCCTAATTAAACATATTTGTTCAGTACGTCCTCCTTGACCGGAGCACAGACTCAGTCTGATTCAGTCACATACAGCAGCTGTTTATGCAGCGATCAGTGGTGGATCAGTGGTGCTGTCCCTAAGTGTTTTTGACTGATTTAATGTTCGGCTCGATATAATGACAAAAACCTCTAAACCAACTCTTCTCCTGCTCACAGACAGTTTCTACATAAACACGTTGCTCTGGTTGTCTTCATTTTCATATGACTTGCAGTTTTTCTTAAAATCACCTAAAAGCACAGAGTTCTGCTCAAACCTCTCATTCACTCCCATGTTAAGAATCAAGACGAGGGTGATTTTAAAACTGTGGTTTCTCTGTCAGTTCACAGCCGTTTGTCACAGATGTAAATGTGGGATCTGCTGAAAGCCTCCTGACGCTCACACACCAAACATTTACTCTCTGTCATATGACGACTTTAAAACACGCTGTTTTCTCTGTTTCTCAGACACGATCAAAATTTCGCAGTAGAATTTTCTCGTTACTGTTGTTGATAATCTGGTGTTCGTTGGCTCGTGTCATGTTTCACACGTTGCTGCAGAGAGGTGAGAGTGTTTCATGAAATGAATGTATTAATGTCTGTGCGTGTGTCACACCATCTCTCCCTCAGTACTTTGACCTGGCAGCTGATGTCCTGGCAGAGAACGCCCATCTCACCTACAAGTTCCTGTCCCCGGTGAGTCGCTCTCTGCTGCGCTCTCACACACACACACACACACCAGACTGTTCTATCAACACTGTGTCATCTCCGCCACACACTTTAATGTCAAACTAATTGCAATTCACCATATTATTGTCAAAGAAAATGCATCTTTTCCACAGAAAGAACCTTAAAGAACTTTATTCTCATACATTTAAAACTTTATTTATAAATGTATGATTTATTCTCGTAAATGTTCGATTTTATTCTCATAAATGTACGACTTTATTCTCATAAATGTACATCTTTATTCTCGTAAATGTGCGACTTTATTCTCGTAAATGTACGACTTTATTCTCGTAAATGTACGACTTTATTTTAGTAAATGTACGGCTTTATTTTAGTAAATGTACATCTTTATTCTTGTAAATGTACGACTTTATTCTCGTAAATGTACGACTTTATTCTTGTAAATGTACGACTTTATTCTCGTAAATGTACGACTTTATTATTGTAAATTAAGACTTTATTCTAGAAGTCTGTGAGAACATTTTTTGTGGCGCTAATACTCCGTCGTACACTTCACCGTTATAACCATGGAAGGTGTTTCTGCCACTGAATCCACTGTTTTCATCTTTTTGTCCAGTACATGTACGAGTTCCTTGACGCCTTGTTGACCTGCCAGACGGCTCCAGAGGAGGTACGGCTCAAAAGCAGCATATCCAAATAACAATGCATCTAACGAGTGACACTGACCACGCGTGAGTGGTTTGTTTGTACCTCAGTGAATGAAGTCTTTTCACAGGCGTTCAGGAAGTTTGATGACATGAGCGCCAAACTGACCGAGCAGCTGCGCAAACTGGCCAAGCAGGTTGTTGACCTCTTAGTTTTGTTTGGATTTATTGTGTTTTGCACTGCACATGTAATTTGATCTGTTCCTGACAATAATGGAAAAGTGATCCGGGGAAACTTATTAATAATTTGTCTGGTCTAAGGTGCAGGAGGGCAGGCTGGCTCGAGATGATGAAGCACAGAAGAAAGCTCTGGCAGACTATGACCTGATGCAGGAGAAGTGAGACACACACACATTCTTATAACTCATCTTATATTTATGTGGTTTCATCTCACTGTGAGACACACTTTTCCAACAGGAAACTGTTTGTAAACTCACTCACTCTCTCACAGAGAAGATCAGTGATTTTAGCTGCGAGAACACAGGAGCTGCTGGTCCTCTGCTGCCTCGTGTGGTCACTTTGTGTCACTGAGGTCAATCTGAATGAAATATTTCAAACACTGTGTGTGTGTGTGTGTGTGTGTGTGTGTGTGTGTGTGTGTGTGTGTGTGTGTGTGTGTGCGTGCGTGCATGTGTGAGATGTTAAAATCACTGATTTTCTCTGTGGGCTTTAGTATGGGAGAGTGAGTGGTTTCCCGTCAGACAAGTCTGCTGACGAGGATTTGGTTTGGCGAGTGTTTTGTTGAGTGCAGTGATCTCAGCTCTCAGTGAAGAACCTCTGACCATGTGGTCGGGGTGGAGTGGCTCAGTGGTTAAGACCCTACCTTGTGTACCAAAGACATCATGGTCGCAAGTTCGATTCCACCCCTGGCTAATTGTACTTGATTCCATTGTAAGTCGTTTGGATAAAAGCGTCTGCTAAATGACATGTAATGTAATGTAATGTAATGTAATGTGGCAACAACGAAACTGTCCATGCACATCTATGTGTCTGTGTGTACCTCCAGGTACATTGTGGTCCTGATGGCTCAGGCCAAGATCTACTGGAACCGGGAGAACTTCCAGATGGTGGAGAAGATTTTCCGCAAGTCGGTGGAGGTCTGCAACGAGGACGACACGTGGAAGCTGAACGTGGCACACGTCCTCTTCATGCAGAACAAGTACAAGGAGGCCATCGGCTTCTACGAGCCCATCGTCAAGAAGCACTACGACAACGTGAGTGCTCCGGAGGGGGGGGCGGGGCTAACTGAGACGAGGACCGCGCGGGGCGGGAGGTTTAGAGTGTGTGGGGGTGGAGCTGCTAACGTTGACAGTGTGACTCTCTGTCCAGGTGGAGCAGTGTAACATTCAGGAGTGTCCCTGCAAGCGCAAACCCTCGGTAAAAGCACAGAGCAGTGTGTGTGCACGTGTGTGTGTGTGTGCACGTGCGTGTGTGCACAGCTGTGATTCCTTCTGTGTGCAGTGATGCCTCTGACTTTCTTTTGGGACGCGCGGTCTCGTGGCCACGGCGTCTGTGTCCACATTTTATGAATGAGAATGAACTTAAATGTCACGACGTTTAAGAAGTAGAAAATAACCCACATCGTTTAAACTCCATGGCTTTACTGTTTACATTGAAAGCCTTTTAAAATCTGTTTTCCCATGTGGATCGGGCTTTGGTCTGACCTTCTTCAGTCATTCCAGAACCAACACCGGGTCCAAGACACTGTTCCTGGTTTGATCCGTCTTTTTCTTTGACGTCTTTAGAGTGAGAGGAAAACCACGTCATATATACGTCAGACGAGAACAGTGAACAAATCAAACTTCACTTTCCCACTTTGGTTTCAGAATCGTACGACATCTGCGTCACATGTTCGCGTCTTTATCTCACAGAAGTTTGTAAACCACTCAGAGAAAATCAGTGATTTTAGCTGCTGGTCTACTGCTGCCTCCATCACTGAGTTCAAATGTCGTTCCCCTGTGTTCCTCTGTAGATCCTGAACGTCAGCGCTGTGGTCCTCGCCAACCTGTGTGTGTCCTACATCATGACCAGCCAGAACGAGGAGGTACTGGACAAACACTCTCTCTCACACCTGGAGCAGAAGGTTCACATGTGTTTGTTCTCCTGATGTCACCATCTTCACAACAAGATCAAACTGTCCTCACAACAAGATCAAACTGTCCTCAGCTGTCTGCCACTGACTGGTTCAGCGTCTCATTCTAATGAAGACGAAAATGTTTAGAAATGATCGCAACATTAATATGAATTCATTTCATTTAAAATCTGTGTTACTGTTTTCTTCTGCTTCTGCTTCTTCTGCTTTTCTAATGATCTGTAATTATTAAAAACAGTCGATCCACACAGAAACAGACAGAACAGAAGTAAAGTTTTTTTTCATGTCGTTGCTGCTCACGCTCTTCGTCGCTCTGGTTGGAAACAGGCGGAAGAGCTGATGAGGAAGATCGAAAAAGAGGAGGAGCAGATCTCCTACGACGACCCCGACAAAAAGGTTTTCCACCTGTGCATCGTCAACCTGGTCATCGGGTGAGTTCAGAAAAATCTGAAAAAGCCCAAGCAGCTCCTGGCACAAATTTGTGGGAGGAGCCTATTGTTATCCCTGACTTTGCGGCCATTTTTGAGAGCGTTAACGTGCATTCTTGAAACTTTGCATGGAGGTCAGGTCTGGCGAAAATGCGATATTTGCGTAACTCCCGGACCCTTGCGTTGCTCAAGGGCTCTATAGTGCCCCCTAAGGTGAAAACAGTTTTTCCCGAAAAGATGTTAACGACTAAGACGAACAAAAAAGTCGACCGTAACCATGACCTCTACTCAACAGGAAGTCGGCCTTTTGGAATCTTGGGGTCCATTTTGACATCAAAGCCGAAAAGTTGTCGTAAGGTTTTGCGGATTCAAAAGTGACCTGCGTGGGGACGCGAGAGCCCTGTCATCGTTTGGATTCTGAAATTGTGTTGTGTTTTGTTTTTTTCAGGACGCTGTACTGCGCTAAAGGAAACTACGACTTCGGAATCTCCCGAGTCATCAAGAGCCTGGAGCCATACAACAAGAAGGTCGGCCATTTTAACAAAAAGACACGGAAACAAACCCTAAAACACGAACACGACGTTGTTTGGTTTTAGTTGTTTTCTTTCGACAATACAATGATTTTATCGCACATCGCGATAACTCGCATTCAACAATAACTTGATGAATGGAGAAAATCTTAAGCTCGCAATTCATTTTGAAGTGCCACTAGGGGGAGCTGCATCTCTTTATGGTTCATGTTGTATTAACAATTTTATTTATAACATTGTGCTTTAAAATGTCACGTTTAAAAGAAAAAGACGAGTCCTGCAGGGCTCGCTCGCTGAGGTGACAGAGTGTCGTTGACCTTTGACCTTGTCCAGTCACAACACCAGACTCTTGACTGCAGCTGAATCCACAAACGCCGTCATCCTGAGAGTTCCTGCCGCACGCTCGCGTTCAGCTCCAGCTCAAGAATGCGACGCCCGCCGAGACACAGAGTCACGCCGACGCTTCTTCTTTCAGCGCGAACAGGAAGTCGATTCTCTCGTCTGCGGCTGATTTAGTTTCGGAAAGTTCTAAAAAAAAAGGGAGAAACGATGACAACTTGGTCCGTTCACTCTGTCCGACAAAAACACGCAGAATGAGCGCGTTTGAAAGTAAACAAGATTTGATAGTTGAACATTTTCCAACGCCTGTCACCCGCTGAACAAACGGACGTGCGTGACTGAAGCCTTTAACACAGTTTGTTATTATTAAGATTCAATCTGTCTGTCTGTGTGTGTGTGTGTGTGTGTGTGTGTGTGTGCGCGTGCGCGTGCGTGTAGCTGGGGACGGACACATGGTTCTACGCCAAGCGTTGTTTCCTCTCTCTGCTGGAGAACATGTCCAAACACATGGTCATGCTGAGGGATGCCGTGGTACAGGAGTGTATTCAGTTCCTGGAGCACTGTGAGGGTGAGCTGTGCACACACACACACACACACACACACACTTACCCCAGAGTGAGAAACCCTTACCCTTAACATGAGCCTTAACCCTGAAAAAAAGCCCTTTAAAGTTGTCGTTGTCTCTGTGTCTTTGTTGGTCGTCAGTCTACGGGAAGGAAGTGCCGGCGATGATCGAGCAGCCTCTGGAGGAGAGCCACGTTCACATCGGCAAGAACACGGTCACCTACGAGGCGCGCCTGCTCAAGGCGCTCTTCTACGAAGTCATCGGCTGGAACAAGTGACTTTTGTCGATCCCTGAAAACACGGTGGCACTCGGAGGATAATAAACACAAACTCTCACTGACTTAAGTAAAGCGTAGAAAACCATAACCATGTCATAATGAACCATAAATGACGATGAACGTACATGGAGTGTAACGTCACTGAAGAACAGAGATTTGACGTCTGTGACGTCGTACCGGTGGACGGAGGACGTGCAGCAGCTCCTTTTTTTACCCGTTTGTCGAGTCTCGTTGGGTTCGATGAGTGAGTATAACTCTCACACACACACACACACACACACACACACACAGTGACGACAACAACGTCAGTTTCATTAGTCGTGTTTATTCTGTTAAACGTTAAACACATGATAATAGACGTTTTTATTTAGTTGTGTGAAGAGAAACATCATTTAAAGACAATAAAGATTATTTTTGGACAAAAGCATTGTTTTTCTTTTCTTTGTGGTGTCAAACAACGACGCTCCAGTTTTGCCACACTCGCACAAACGCTCTGTTTGTGGGCGGGGCTAACATCTAGCAGTGTCGGAGGTTAGGCTGCGTTCCAGTTGTACTCCGAAGTCGGGATTTCTGACTTCTGACGTAAATGGAACGCAGCGTGAAGCGTGACTCGTGATTTCGATGCGATGAGTCATCGCTAAGAAGACAACGGCGGTGCCGCCTGGTGTCCATGAGCAGCATGGAAGAAAATGTCTTAAAAGTTTCATCATCTGTGGACGTTTTTTAACGTCCTTCTACAGCACTAAGCTCATGTGGCAGCGGGGGGAGGAGCCTAAGGCTCAGTGTGTGTGTGTGTGTGTGTGTGTTCAGGAGAGCGGCCTCTTCGTAATGTCCTGTTCTGTCAGGTAATAGTTCAGGTAACCTCCCAGAGCGCCGACTGCCACCGCCGTCATGTGACTGGAGCAGCCGTCTATAACCGGGTCGAGAGGGAAACAAACAAAAATGACAACTCATTCAATCTGACGTGTGACTCACAGAACCTCGCACAGACTCAGACTGACCTTGAAGTATCTTCTCTCTCCTCTTCACTCTCCGGTGCGGCTGCAGCTGCTCCAGCAACTCGTCTCCGATGATCTGAGAGACGATGCTCTCTGAGGAAACATCAGCCGTCCATGAAGCTCCACACTTCACAATCAAAAAGTAACTCACTTTTTCACCACTATCTTCTCAACCTCACATGGTTAAAAGGAACTGGAGAGCTTTCATTTTTAAAGGAAATGACTCAGCAAAAACGTCTTGATCTCACTGTGAGACAGACTTTTCCAACAGGAAGCTGAAGTTTGTAAACCACTCACTCTCCCACACCAACTTCAGTTTCCTGTTGGAAAAGTCTGTCTCACAGTGTGAGTGTGTCCCGAAGATATCGTCGACTTAAGAAGATGCGTACGATCACTCACTGTCTCTCCCGAAGCAGCCGACCTCGTCGTCCTGCAGCCTGAGGATGTGCTGCAGCCAATCGGCTTTGTAGAAGTCGGAGAAACCAACCAATCCACAGATCAGGACTGTGAGAGAGAGAGCGCCAAAGCAAAATCTCAATATGAAACTAAAAATCACGTTCATACAAATATTTGCACAAAGATTAAGTAAGAATGTGTATCTACTCGGCACTTTTCAGAAACAGTCACAAACAGTTTTGAGGTCACTGCTCTTTGTCTTGAGCTCCGCCCATCATACACATCACATGACCTGCAGCAACCCCCCCTATCTCTTTTCTCTCTCTCTCTCTCCCTCTATAGAGCTCCAGACGTCACATGACTCAGTTTGTTTACTCCGCCATGTTGGCAGGAAAAGCTTCTGTGTGAAAATGAACGGCACCAGTTCACTGTCACTTTAAATCCACGGAGATCGAGCAAATGTATCACAGAACCGGACTCAGACTGAATATATCGGATCCTGATACTGCCCCCTGCTGCTTCACCAGGGTAGGGAAACAGCCAGAGAATGCTCACACAAAGATATAATGTCGCTATACAAGTTAGCTTCCCAGTCGACAGTTATGGTGAAACTTAACTTCAAATAAAGGTTTGTCTCAAAACACATTAGGGGGCGGAACTTAACAAGAGGACAGAGAAACGCTGACTAGCGTTTCTCTGAACATCCAACGTGGCTGCCACCAAAGAGCAGCCAGTTGTCGACTCTGATTTAAGCAACTTCCTCCACGGAGCTACAGTTGCTGGACGCCATTACTGGATAATCATCGCTGCTGAAACTACGACACGCTCGTTTGTTTTTACTGTACCAGGTAAAGGTGTTTAAAGGTGTGGTTCTCCTCATATCCTGGACCTGGTCTGGACAACTGTGACAGGACGTTGTTTTGCATTTGGTCCAGTGTTTAGTTTGAAGCCGTGGCGATTTAAATGTTCTCTGAAACCGTCCTGTGGAAACTAAACTCACTGTTTTCAATGAAGATGTCGACCGTCTGTTGGGTCAGACCGTCTCTGATGATGTCCTCGTTGGTCTTCATCATGTTGGAGCAGAAGATCTTCTCGTAGTTGCGCTCGGTCATGTTGACCCGGGACGCTCGCATGTCGCCTTTCAGCAGGTTGGTGCAGCCTCTCTGAGGACACACACACAGTTTCATTCAGAAAGCTGAGTCATGTGTTCACACAATGACTTACAAACACAAGTCCATCAAACATCTCACCATTTTTCCAATCATGAAGTAGAGCAGCTGGTGGGACAGGGAGTAATGTGGACAACCGAAGCGAGTCATGGTGTCACGACAGGGTTTGGTGACGATGCAGGGCGTCCCGTTTATCTTCCTGTTGAGAGAAAACACATGACTCCCACATCTGATGATGATGGTGGTGTTGATGGTGTTAATTGTGTTGGTGGTGTTAATGGTGGTGTTAGTGGTGTTGATGGTGGTGATGGTGGTGTTAGTGGTGATGGTGTTAATGGTGGTGTTGGTGGTGATGGTGGTGTTAGTGGTGATGGTGTTGATGGTGGTGTTGGTGGTGTTGGTGGTGATGGTGGTGATGGTGTTAATGGTGGTGTTGGTGGTGTTAGTGGTGATGGTGTTGATGGTGTTAATGGTGTTGGTGGTTTCAATGGTGGTGTTGATGGTGGTGTTAGTGGTGATGGTGTTGATGGTGATGGTGTTGGTGGTTTTAATGGTGATGGTGTGATGGTGTTGATGGTGTTAATGGTGGTGTTGGTGGTGTTAGTGGTGATGGTGTTGATGGCTGATGGTGTTGGTGGTGATGGTGTTGATGGTGTTAATGGTGGTGATGGTGTTGATGGTGATGATGGTGTTAATGGTGTTAATGGTGGTGTTGGTGGTATTAGTGGTACCAGTGTGTGTTCATACCAGGTTCCCAGCAGCAGGGTCAGACATTTGTCACTGAGCTGTTCGTCATAACACTCTGTGGTCATGGTGGAGGAGTAGACCAGGCTGGGATCTGTGGAGCTCCACTGCTGAGGAATCAACCAGAAACTCCACGAAAGCAGGGGCTCAAACTCTGAACGTGACAAGATGAAAAACTGTAAGTTCTCTGTTCTGAATGTCTGTCTATGGACGTCTACAGAGGTAAATCAAGAAGCCTCTGTACACATGTGGACAGACCTACGACAAATCAGAGGAATGGACGTGTGTCAACAACAAGCTTGTCATAGTTTTCTTGCAGCAATGACTTTAGCTCCGTCGAGGAAGTCGCTAAAAATGGAAGCAACAGCCAAAATTGAAAGACATTTGCTCTTCAGTGGCTGCCATGTTGGATGTATACAGAAGCTGCTAGAAGTCGCTTCTCTGTCGTTGTTGCATTAAGCCCCACCTCCAACGTTCCAGGGGGTTTGTGATTGATTCCCTTTTTTTTTAGGAGATTCTGAAGTCGGCCAAAACGGTGTCTGTACCTCTGCAGAGAGGAGTTAAACCCCTGTCAGACTCACCTCTGTAGTACTTGGGGTCGTTTCGCTGCAGGGCGACAACGGCCTTGTTGAGGCTTTGGTCGAGACGTCTGACCAGCTCGACGGCGGTGGTTCTCTGAGCCCAGCTGACCAGGTCTGTGTGAGGCCATGTCCGAACAGCTTCCTTCAGCTCAGCTGCCACAAAAAAACAAACACTGGACCTGGTGAATTTCTAATGCTGTGTATCCATCATGGTACGACTCAGTGTGGTACAGTACAGTACGGCTTGGAATGGTTAAGTCCTGGGTCAGGCTTGTGTTTCGATTGAGAACGGTATCTTTACTTGGTGGGGCGGGGTTTGGGTTGGCGTGACGTCGTACCGGACATTGAATGCAAAAGACAACAATGGAGGACGTCCAGCAGCTCTTCTTTCCCTGTTTGGTTTGTATCTGTTCGTCTCTGAATAGACTGCAACCGGTCACAAGGTGTGCCACTTTTCTGTCTCCCAATCAGCTGACTGTCTTGGGTCTAGCTCCACCCACTCCGTACTGTACCATTACCAAAAAAACTGAACCAAACTGTTCCACTCAGTAGAAACAAGAAAGAATGTGTTTTTGTGTCGTCTCTCTCTTTGTAATGTGAATGAAACATGAGTATGAGTCTGTTTTCAAATGAAGGACACAGCGAACGTCTGTTCTTCAGATTACAAAAACAAACCATTCTTTTTTATTATTTTAAAGTGATTATACACTCACACAAACACACTTTAAGAATTATAATTAATATCTACATAATTGTTACACAGTGGACCTTCAAGCTGGAATTATGGATGGTCAGGAGAAACCCCACACACATGAATGGGGAGGGGGGGGTGACGTCATTTGTCCTACATGAGGAACGAAGTTGTTTGCGTGTGAAATGACAGTTCGGGACCGGGACTGGAGGATCCAGACTGTTTTGTTTGGACCTACCCTGCATCATGAGGAACCCGACCACCCCGTCCAGGTTGATGTGCTCGTGCTGCTGCTCCAGGAAGGTCGCTCCTCTGGAGAGGCTGCTCAGGACCTCATCGATCATCTCCGCCCGAGAGACTCGCACCGCGGCCAGCAGAGCCAGCAGCACCGCGGCGGCCGCCCGGAGCCTCGCTGCCCGCATCATGTGCTCCTGACGCCGGGATCAGATCAGTCTGGGGCTTCGGTACAGACAGACAGACAGACAGAGAGAGAAAGAGAGAGACAGACAGATAGACAGAGAGAGAGAGAGGCTGCCTTTGCTCTGACATTGGGGGTGATGGGGGCGGATACACGTGACGTCAGAGTTTGATACAAAACGTGAAACACATTTACTTTGTAAAAATGTTTTGCACTTCCAGGAAAATTATAATATTAATTTAGTTCAATACATTTTATGTTAAATGTATGATAGGTGTGATTTTCTCCATGGACTTTGGTGTGGCAGAGTGAGTGGTTTACAAACTTCAGTTTCCTGTTGGAAAAGTCTGTCTCACAGTGAGATAGAGACTGTAGATATTGAGACTGCAGCTCATGAAGATTTGACTGGGTGAGTCAAAATATGGCAGCACTGAGGACACTGAGTGTCTGTGTTTCAGGCAGATTTATTTGTTATTATTTTGTGACTGTGGTGTTTGAAAATAACAACTAACTAGTACCAGAGGTTATTCATTTAAAATGTTCGTATTATTGATTACAGGAGGTAGACAATGTATTTATATATGATTCTGTTCTGATTTTCCTTTCTTTACATTTGTGTATATGGAATTTAAAAGTAATAGTAAAGTGGGGTCGCACATGAAAAAGTGCATTTCCATGTTCTTTCTTGTAGTTTGCAAAGTCAAATAAAACATATTTCAGACAAAGTACAAAGTCATCACAGAGTAAATTTGATGTATTTTATGCCACGAGACGAAAATGCGTCTGCGGTCCCTTTAAATCTGAAGCCCCGCCCACTCCACTGAGCCACGTCATTTTGAAGTACAAACAAACATGGCGTCGCCCGTCAGCGGCGCGGCGCTTGTGACTGTTCTTGCGCTGATTGCGTCGCTTGCTGCGCTGTTTTCAGGCGTGTCTGCGCCACTCGTGTGTGTCACGCTGGTAACCGCGCTGCTGCCGCTGCTGTTGACGCTGTGGCTGCGCTGTTTGCGGCGGCGGGACTGCGGGACAGAGCGGCGGGTGTGTGTGCTGGTGCTCGGGGACGTCGGCCGCAGTCCGCGGATGCAGTATCACGCGCTGTCCCTCAGTAAACACGGATTTAATGTGACCTTCGTCGGGTTTGTCGGTGAGTCAAAGTGTCCGCCGCTTATTTCATGTTCAGAACACGCAATTAAATCTACTGGTGGGACTGCAGACTGTCTTTCCCAAGTGTGTCCGTCAACTACGGTGGCCTTCACACACCAGAAAGACCGGCATTCTTTCAGTTTGGCTACAAAAGCAAACGCTTTTACAGTATTTTACAGTTATACAGATAGATAGATAGATAGATAGATAGATACTTTTTTTGATCCCGAAGGAAATTCAAGCATCCAAGCATCCAGTAGCAGTAACATTCATTAAACATACATTAGAATTAACTTATAACACAGTAACCATACGCTGAAAGTGACACAGATTAATATTATTTATTGTAGACATGTTTTTATGCTGTTGTGTGTGTAGAGAGCATTTCTAAGGATACGACATGTAGCATCCATGTTTTTGTTTCTCCTACTTTCAGGAGCACGGTCACACTCCCAGTTCTGACCTCTGACCTCTGAAATAAATAGAACACAGCTTTAACCAAAGGCTGTGAAACTCAAATGACATTAATTTAAAAGCAATTCTACAGATAAACAAACAGACTTGGGGTAATGTTTATAAACTCGATATTTTAGCAACTCACATGCTATATAATTATGTTTATGTAACTAAATGAGATAGATTTACACAAATGTAAAGTTCTGCCTGATTAGTTTAATCCAATTTTAATTTCTGTTTGGTGAATATAATACAATTGTGTAATGACACTAATCCCTCAAGACATGTTCACATGTTCACATGTTCACAATCATTTATGAATTAACTTGTTTATGTCAGACTCCAAACCTCACCAGGACGTGCTGAGAGAGGAAAGAATCAGGATTGTTCCCATAACAGAGGTGAAAAGTGTTGGAGGTGAGTGCAGCTGTTTGTGTCGCACATGTCCTGCCGGAGTTTCTGACGTTTTTCTACAAAGTGCTGTCTCTGTGTTGCTGTGGATCTTTCCACCAGTGGGACCAAAGCTGCTCACGTATGTGACGAAGGTGACGGTCCAGTGTCTGCAGCTTCTGTCTGTGCTGCTGAGGATGGAGCTCCAGTCTTATGTTCTGCTGCAGGTTTGTTCAAAGCTGTAGAACTGTAATGAACACCATGTTTGTACGGATGGACAGATGGGTCTGTCAGCGGAAATCTGACTCCTGATTGGCTGAAGTCTTTGTGGCGAGCTGTAAACGTTTCTCCCAGAAGCTCGATCATATACGGTGCTCAGAATATTGAGCTATTGGTGGCAGTCGCTCACTCCCTCACCAAACCTCATAGAGAAAATCAGTGATTTTAACATCACAGCACACAGGAGTTGTTGATCCACTGCTGCTTCCATCACTAAGTTACTAAACTACAAACTTCAGTTGAGATAAAGACGTGAACACAATCTTGAGATTTGTTTTAGATTTTATTATTAGAATTGTTGATGACATTTCAATTGACTGATGAATTAGTAAGTAATGATCATTATCATTAAAAAGTCAATGTGGGGTTCCTCACCGATGATGTTTGTATCCCAGAATCCTCCTGGTCTGCCCAGTATCGCCGTGGCCTGGTTCGTGTGCGTCCTGCGCGGCAGCAGATTCATCATCGACTGGCACAACTACGGCTACACCATCATGGCCCTGAGTCACGGCTGGAGACACCCAGTGGTCCGGCTGGCCAAGTGGTTAGTACTGCAGTGACTGAACTCAACCACACGAGGCAGCAATGTCTGTGGTGGTTTATAATTTTATTGAAATATAAACCTGGGTTTGTTTTGTACGTTATGGTCCCTGAGTGTGTGATGCGTTCCTGACAGTGTTGTGTTATTCTTGTCTCCTTGCAGGTACGAGCACTTCTTTGGTCCTCTGGCTGCTCACCACCTGTGCGTCACCACCGCCATGAAGGACGACCTGCAGAGAAACTGGGGCATCAAGTACGACTTGTTTTGTCATCCTGACGCAATCAAATCAAACTTTATCTATATACAGCATAAATGTAGACTGACAGTTGAACCTCTGCAGGGCGACGACAGTGTATGACAGACCGGCCTCCATCTTCAGAGAGACTCCGGTGAAGCTACAGCACGAGCTCTTCATGAGACTCGCCCACATTTATCCTCAGTTCCAGCACAGAGGGTGAGAGACTGTATTATCCTTTTCCTCAGCCGAGTTCTACATGCACAGTAAAAGTTCAGCCAGGAGGAAAGAAAATCTATTATTATTATGACACAGTTTCTCTAAAGGATGTACTGTTTTTTAAGTTTATACTGATGGCTGATTTGTTTTACAGGTGTGACGGTGATGCGGAGGCGGAGAAGACAATCTTCTCTGTGCGTGACCTCACTGATGACTCGGTGACGTTGAGGGCGGAGCGACCGGCGCTGCTGCTCAGCAGCACCAGCTGGACCGGTGAGTGGAACACGATTAGTATTCAAACTCAAATACTTTCGATCTTAGTCATGTTTGTTTTTTTATTTGTTTAGAAATTTGACTTGTTTTTAGTAGTGATGTCAATGTGGCGACGTGTACAGGCAAACCCAGTCGTCCTGGTTACAGGACAGCCTACGGCGCAAAGATGGATAAGGACGGACTTTTAGGCGGAAAGTTGAAAAATTCACATGAGCCAAAACACGACTTTGGTTGGTTGGTTGGTTGGTTGGTTGGTTGGTTGATTGATTGATAGATATTGACTTTGTCTCCACAGAGGATGAGGACTTCTCCATTCTGCTGAGCGCTCTCGAAGGTATGGCGGCGTTTTAAAACCACTGTTGTTGTTTTTGTGTTTGTGGGCGGAGCTTAAAACATGTCACACCGTGTCTGTCTGTCCGTCTCTTTCTTTATTTCAGATTACGAAGGTTTGGTCAGTGGAGGAGCTTCTCTGCCGTCGTTGGTTTGTGTCATCACAGGTATGACGCTGCTCTGCTGCCTCACACTCGCTGTGGTTTGTGTGTTTACTAATTTATTTGTGTGTTGTGTGTGTGTGTGTGTGTGTGTAGGTAAAGGTCCTCAGAAGGAACACTACAGGAAGCTGATCGACGCTCTGCATTTCCAGCACGTGAAGATCTGCACTCCTTGGCTGGAGCCGGAGGATTATCCTCTTTTATTAGGTAACATAAACTCATTCTGTCGCAGCATTAAGGGTTAGTGCTCCAAAGAGAATTCTTATTACTCATTTTCAGAGAACGTTATGATACATCGTAAAAAAAGCAGACTTTCTGTCAAAAGACTCAGCTGGTTTAGAAGCCAAATGGACGTAAAAACAAATTTTCATCAGGAAAATAATCTCTGGTTGTAATTATGAGGTAATATTTGGATCAGAATGATCGATATGTACTTTATTAGTGGAAGTTATTCTGAAATATTGATTCTTTTTTCATTTGGCTTGTGTTTTCATCGTTAACTGTCCATAAGGTGGCGCCATATCCCCATGATTTGTCAGTGACATCCCTATTTAGGCTTTAACATTGCCTAAAAACTGTGGCACAATAAAAAATAAGCAGGCTACGTTTCCCCAGTGTTGTTTTAGTGCGGTGCACCCAACTTTATCTCCTCAGAGCCGCGGACAATGTTCATATAAAACGAACGGTTCATTTAACGGAGCCGTTAAGAAGACTCGACTCGCTTGTGAACGTCAGAGTTGGTGTAAAGAGAAGCTTTGAATTTAAAAGGTCTGAGTTGAGGGTCAGATGAGGTCAAATAATAGAATGTTGTGTCGTGTTTCGTCCACCAGGGGCAGCAGATCTGGGCGTTTGTCTCCACAAGTCGTCCAGCGGCCTGGACCTGCCCATGAAGGTGGTGGACATGTTCGGCTGCTGTCTGCCTGTCTGTGCCGTCCACTTCCACTGGTGAGCGGCCATTTTGTGTCAGCACACGCGCGCACACACATGGCAGTGATGTTACTGTCATTGTTACCACATTTGTACTTTTAGCACTTGTTCTTACAATATAAAAACATATTTTATGTTCTCGCTCGTTTAATTGGTTATTCTTATCAGTCAGTCGTTTTTCTTATTATATAAAATACACATTTTTGTTTTGTTAGTGTATCTGAGTGTTTACGTTCAACTTGCAGCTAAAAATAAAAGAGACTCGATCTTCTGTCAACCAATCTCACTTAGCACCACTTCCTTTCAACATGGCTTTCAAAATAAGAGCCACTGACTTTTTTACTACCTCTTATATAAAACATAACATAAACATAACATTTACGATTGCTATCTTGTAAAATAAAATAGAATTTTTTACGATATCTTGCATTGTATTAGTTTTTTGTTTTTTTTCTCAATAGAATACATGTTTTTATGTCATTCCAGCCACACTGATTTTATTTTTTACTGTTGCTTTGGTTCAGTTGTTGCTCATGACTGCACCACTTGGCTAAATACTTCATCTCAGTCTAGAGCTGAAACAATAAATCGATTATTAATCATTTACTAAATGAATCGACAACTATTTTGATAATCGTTTAATCGGTTCAAAGCTTTTTTCATGATTAAAACAAGATTTTCGATTGTTTAAGCTTCTTTAAGCTTCAATTCAATTCAATTCAATTCAATTCAATTCAATTTGTATAGCGCCAAATCATAACATACATTATCTCAAGGCACTGTCTTAATTTCTTTGCCCTGGAGAACAAATAAATCATTAAAGTTAATAATAAGTCTTGTGTAAACCTGCGCTGAGCTAATCGATTATGAAAATAATCTGCTCTTCATGTGTATTCATAGAGTAGAATAATAAGTCTTGTGTAAACCTGCGCTGAGCTAACAACAGTGTTCTGTTGTCAGTTTACATGAGCTGGTGAAGCACGAGGAGAACGGCCTGATCTTCGCAGACTCTCAGGAGCTCGCTGAGCAGCTCAAGGTGAGACGTCCAAACGGTCCATAAAATACAAACGTGACATCCACTTAAATGAGATTGTTGCCTTGTTTGTTACTTTATCTCACTGTTAGACAGACTTTTCCAACAGGAAACTGAAGTTTATAAACCACTCACTCTTCCACATTAAAGTCCATAGAGAAAATCAGTGATTTTAGCTGGCGGGGACACAGGAGCTGCTGGTCATCTGCTGCCTCATGTGGTCACTTTGCGTCACTGAGGCCAATCTGTACAAAGGATTTTAAAAGCCCAAGTGACAAAATAAGACATTTGAACTTAGTGATGGAGGCAGCAGTGAGACAACTCCTGTGTGTGTGTGTGTGTGTGTGTGTGTGTGTGTGTGTGTGTGTGTGTGTGTGTGTGTGTGTGTGTGTGTGTGTGTGTGTGTCTGATTTTCTCTATTGATGTGGGAGAGTGAGTGTTTTACAAACTTCAGTTTCCTGTTGGAAAAGTCTGTCTCACAGTTGGATAAAGACGTGAACATGTTCTGATGATACTGTAGACTTAAACTCGATTGTTTTGTTTGTCTTTTTACTTGTGTGCCAGCCAAGTCTCACACGATTAGGCCAGCAGGGGGCGCTCACAGCCCAGGCAGAGTGCGACTGTGTGTCAGCACTTCCATAAAAAAACTATCCCTTGTACTCCCTCTTTGAGTCACTGATGTCCCTCTGTCTTGGTGTCTGTGTGTTTCTCAGTCTCTGCTGTCGGAGTTTCCCGCCTCAACAGGACGACTGGGTTTGTTCAGGAAGAACCTCCGCACCAGCAGGGGGCGCTGCTGGGATGACAACTGGGACCAGAACGTCCTGCCTCTCATCACCGCTGCTTCCAGATAAACAAACATCTCAGACTGGTGCGAGACGGTCTGATCCAGATCATGTGATCGATGACGATGGATTATGTTTTGTATAAAAGAGACTTGGACGTGATGTACGTGTGTAAATAAAACATTTATTGTGCGACAGTGGTGGCGTTGTGTCATCGGTGCAGTCGAATCATTTCTATCTTTGACGCTCGGTTGTAAGGAAACACGTGACTGACGCCTCCCGTGATCGCGTGATGGGAAATTCCTGCACTTCCTGTCCAAACAAACACAGGTCACAGGTCAATGAGCTCAGCTGCTTTTCAAACAGAAACATGAGAAGGTGGGAATGACAGCTCCCCCTGGTGGCTGGCTGCAGTAAATGTGATGAGTCCTAAATGGCCAACAGGGGGCGACAACACTGAACTGTATGTATATATGTGTGTACACAGCAATTATACCTAAAGTGTATGTATGGAGTTTATATATATATATATGTATATGTATATGTATATATATATATGTATATGTATATATATATATGTATATGTATATATATATGTATGTATGTATGTATATATATATGTATATGTATATATATATGTATGTATGTATATATATATGTATGTATATATATATATGTATATGTATATATATATGTATATGTATATATATATATGTATGTATGTATGTATATATATATATATACACGCGTTTATGTATGTATCCGTGTGTTTTTGGTGTTTTTCTCACTCAGCTGCGTCTTAAAGCCGTCGTATGTTTCCTGGTTTCTGACGGTGGAGCAGATGAGAACCTCGGGACTCAATCCCCTCAGGACGTTGGACAGCAGCGTCACCAGGCTTACGACGACGTCAGGGTCGTAAACCACATCTGGAACACAAGGAAACATCTGTGAGGTTGGTTCACCATACAAAGTTAAATGGCAGTGATTTTAGTGTCATTTGGTTTTTGGTCCGTCAAATATTTCCCAAACCACTAACGCGTAAAAAATACTTTCAGGGGGCGTGTCTCGCTTGGAGTTCCGACAGCATACATAAGCTGCTACTTATACCGTCAGTTGCATCTTTGCAGTAACAAAACCCAATTTTGTTACATTTTGCCACTTTTCTTAATACCAACAACCACTCACTGTCACACACCAAAGCCCATAGAGAAAATCAGTGATTTCAGTGATTTCACAAAGTGACCACACGAGGCAGCAGAGGACCAACAGCTCCTGTGTCCCCGCAAGCTAAAATCACTGGTTTTCTCATGGTCTTTGGTGTGGGAGAGTGAGCTGAGTCACGTGTCCAAATAAAGAAATCACAATAACTATTTTCCCGTTGATGAAAAATGATCTCTTATGTAAACTGGACTGTTTCCGATAACCAGGACAAACACTGACCCGCGGCGATGACAACGTCGGCGGCGATCTCTTGTAATCGCTCATCCGTCGCCGTCGTCCAGTCCAGCCGCTCCACGCTGACCGCGGGCGTCGTCGCTTCGCTCAGCCCGTTCAGCTCCACGTTAGCCCGGAGCTTGTGCAGGACGCCCGGGTGACAGTCGCTGAAGACGAACCTCGATGGGCTGCAGGAGCGACAGATGGTGATACCGGTCAATCCCACGCCGCTGCCCAGCTCCAGAACCGTCCTGCACACAGGAAGAGCAGGTGCTGTGCTCTTTAATTGTTATTTAATACAATTACAATAATGACCTTTAAACTTGGCTTATGTCCACGTCTTTATATAACCTCTCACTCTCCCACACCAAACCCCATAGAGAAAATCAGTGATTTAAACATCACAGCACACAGGAGTTGTTGATCCACTGCTGTCTCCATCACTAAGTTCAAATGTCTTATTTTGTCAATTCGGCTTTTACATTCCTTCACCCAGACTTCCCTCAGTGACACAAAGTGCCCACAGGAGGCAGCAGAGGACCAGCAGCTTCTGTGTCCTCACTGATTTTCTCGATGAGCTTTGGTGTGGGAGAGTGAGTGGTTTACAAACTTCAGTTTCCTGTTGGAAAGTCTGTCTCACAGTGAGATAAAGACGTGACAATGTTCTTTAGATACTGTAGACTTAAACTGACGTAGATTGCATTCGGTGAGTCTGTTATTTGCTAAAATCTTTTCCCTCATGTCCCTGCTGGCAGCCATGTTTTTTACCGAGCACCAGGGGGCACTGCAGGAGAGTCGGCACATTTTTGGAGCTCTCGACACGTTTAAAGGTTCTGTAGTTTTCTAATCCTGCTGAAAGACGGACAAATGAGTCGAGAACAGGAGCTCAGATGAATGTCTCTGTGTTTGTAACTCTGGTACCTGCCGGTGAATGTCTGCGGATGATCCAGAGCCCACTCAGCCAGGTAGAGGGCGCTCTCCCACGTCACTAGACCAGTGGTTCCCTGTGAGATCAGAGCAACGTTCTCCAGCAGACTGAGCGCGTCACCTCCAGGCTGCAGGACACAAACCAACATGATTTACAGAGTTCCACCTTGTTCTTTAATCATTAGACTCTAGAATCATCATAGTTCTAGAATGATTAATCCATTGTTAATTGATTATTAAATTATTCACCAATTACTTTAAATCAATCACTTCAATCAATCAATCTGTTTAAATAATTAAAACCAGTTTCTGTTACTTTTCAGTTTCTTAAATGTGATTTTTCTTTTGCTCCAGAAAACAATGAAATCATTAAAAACTGAATCATTTTGGTTTGGGTACAAAAACACTACAATTGAGAACATCATCATTTCCAGGTTTGACAAACACTGATCAATTTTTTCTGATATAAATAAAGAGCTTTTTATTTTGCTCCTTCTAATAAATGACACTGAGACAAACACTGAACATTTTCAGCCTTGAACGTGAAGAAACATGAATGAAGGAGACGTGAAATGCATCTCTGTGATTCAAGCAGCTGAGAAACAAAGGAGAAGAAAAACTGAGTGGTGGAAGTTTTCATACCAGTAAATAACTTTTGTAGCAGAACTCTGCTGCGTCCTCAGAACCCAGAACCTCAGCCAGAGCGTCGTACAGCTCGTCCAGAGGTTCACAGCCTGCAGCCTCCTGCTGTACGCGCACACACACACACACACACACACAACTTGGTCAGGAAACAATGTCATCTATTACAAAGTCTAAACTTTATTTATTTAAATTGTTCCTGGACAGTGAACCAACCTGTCTGACGAGCTCGGACAGAAACAGCCTCCTGTATCGGACTGATGGAGGAAACTTCCTGCACAGAGAGTGAAGACACGTCTAAAATGAACACATGAAGGACAAGTTAGTGTTTGTAACATGACAAACACAGCAGGACAGGTGAGGTGAGTGCAGCAGCCGTACCTGTTTCAAAATGTCGGAAATTAAATCGGCCGATTTGTTGCTTTGCAGATTTTCTTCTAGAAACTGGGAGAAGAGATTTGGGCCTCAGTCATTGGAGAACTTCGCATTTTAAAAGTGTGGTCCCAGGAAGCATTGACACACTGTGCTCTGTGCGCCCCCTGCTGCTGAATACCAGCTGGACACGCTGAGGTTCACTCTCAGTGAAAACGTGGAGGAAAAATTCATTTTAGCCACTTAACGAAAGACTGTGCTGATAAAGTCTACGTCAGTTTAAGTCTCCAACGTCTTAAGAACACGTTCACGTCTTTATCTCACTGTTAGATAGACTGTCAGACAGGAAACTGAAGTTTGTAAACCACTCACTCTCCCACACCAAACCCCATAGAGAATAACAGTGATTTTAGCTGGAGCTGCTGGTCTACTGCTGCCTCGTGTGGTCACTTTGTGTCACTGAGGTCAATCTGAACAAAGGATTTCAAACACTGAAGTGACAAAATAAGACATTCGTGATGGAGGCAGCAGTGGATCAACAACTCCTGTGTAACAAACTTCAGTTTCACAGATAAAGAGATAAGAGATAAAGACGTGATAAGATATCGTAGTCTTTTGTTTACATACAATCAAACTGAATGGCAGGTCTGTTGGGAAACTGAGATTTTTTTATTTGATATTTTTCTATTAATTCCGGGTGTCCAGTGTATAAGATCCGAGCCGAATTATCCCGAAAAGCCAAGCCAGCAATGACTAAAACACTATCTCCGTTACATTCTGATCTGAGAAACATAAACGCACACATTTTTGAACGGAGTTCGGCGCCACTCACACTCCAGGGAAAAGAAGACAGACGAGTCATAGAGAAAAAGAATCGCTGGAAATCTGTCACGATCATCTCCATCTTTAAAAACTCTCTGCTCCCAAAGCCCGAGGCGACACGCATCAGACCCCAGCGTGTTTGTTTACTTCCGCATTCCTCTTCTCCGTTTGGCGCGTTACTGCCACCATCTGGACTGGAGTGTGAACGAAAGAAGAAAAGACAAAAGTCAATTTCCTTCATCTAAAGAGAAATAAATCACATCGTAATTTATGACTTGAGGCACTAAAAGAGTTTAATTCATTTAAAGCTAAAGTGCTTTCAAAATACCAAAAACAATGAATTTATATGAAAAGAAAACAGTGGAATAGTATGCCAAAAAATGTCGTGTGAACAAAAACAAACCTCAATCACCCGAAATTACATATATATGTATATATATATATATATATATATATATATATATATATATATATATATATATATATATATGTACATATATATATATATATATATATATATATATATATATATTTATAAAAGACAATATATAGAATTTCTGTTTTTTTTGTTTTGATTTTTTTTTTAATTGTTAATGTTTTTTATTTAGTTTAAGTACACATATTAATAATGATTGCGTACCTCCTTTAGCGTTTTCATGGCGCTCTTTTTTTGCTGTGTCACCGCAGGAGCAGATAAATGTCTTTACAGTTGGGCCAACTCCTCACACCCACACACAGTAGCAGCAGAGAGCATTTACTGGTGAGTAACATTCAGATTATAATTCTTAGAATTGCCAGTCACTTGAAATAATGCATTTCCAGGTGTTCATATTCATATTTTCACTGAGCATCTTCCTCCGTTTACCTCTGGCTGTTGAAACCTCGTGTTGCCTTCATAATAAAACAAGACGGTAATTAAAGATAATAAATACTAAACATGCATTTTTACGTCTACAAATGTAGCATATCATGGATATTTACTATTAAGATTATCAAAATAGAATACACGACACAGTTTATACATTAAGCAACCAGAATACAGTTTGTGCTTACTTCTCATGTGTATTATTTGTAATATGTATAATAAGTATTAAACTATTTATTTAATGTTCGACATTGAACGTACTACTATATTTTTATTCTTCAAGTGATGGAAACGGGATTCCATACTCTTGTATTACAAGTTATTCTTTTGTGATTTTATTCATTATTTATCACGTTTTTGTTGTTCTTTAACATAAACCCGGATATGGTGGTGCGGTGCAATAAAACTTCACGATATTTCAAATGAAACGAAAAAATACGTTTATTTTAATAAACAAACGTTGTTTTTTCATTTTCGTTTTCGCTTGAAAAGTTTAAAACGAGTACATTTTGGATAGGAACACACACGCGAGTGTGATGTGTGTTTCCACCCGGCGCGACTTAGCCACCGGACTGTAAACAAAGAAAATGGCGGCGGTTTGATGGTGTTTCAGATGGAAGGTGAAAGCTCGTGTCGCTGATAAAGAAGGTAAAACTGAGACTGTTTAAAAACTTGCATTTCACCACATGTTCTACTGAAGACGATAGATTCAGAGAGTTGAGTTAAGTTTGACTTTGAACGGGTGAATTTAGTGGAGTTTGATGATTTGTTTGCGTGCCTCCTGCTAACGCCGCAGCTAACCCACTTCACTGTCATTGGCTGTGTTGGCGGCAGTGAAATCGATGAAAATCTCGCTCCGGGCTTTTGTGTGTTGTCAAAACAACACGCGTCAAACTCGGTGCGTGAAGGACAAAAACGAGGCCAACAGCTCAGTCTCGTCAGGTTCAACAGATGCTCTTTTAAAAACGGGTCACGTTTAACCGTTTTCCTGCCGCGGCGCTTTGTTTTCAACAGAATCGTGAGATATTAATTACGTGTTTGAAAGCAAAGGGTCCGCTCATTCATTCGACTAACCGGGTTTTAACCATCTGTGTTCATTTCCACGGAAACGTCAAGTTGTGTTTCACATCTGGAGGTAAATGTTCAAATAATCCGGTAAAGGTGTTTGTCTTGTGTTTTATTGCAACAATATCAAAATCTCACTTATACGACAGTACCGCGGTACCAAAACCCAGGTATATTTTTTCATGTATTGAGAATAGTTGCTTGTTGAATGAGATTCACTCTCGATTGCTTTTGTCTAGGGCTGCAACAAAGTGTTTCCATAATCGATTAGTCCATCGATGATTGATTATGTGTCTGCTCCATAAAATGTCAGAAAATGTTGTCCCAAAATCTCAAAACGATGATATTCTTAAATGTCTTGTTTTGTGCACAAACCACCAGTTTTGTTATATAGAGCAAATGATTTCTATGTTATATGGAGCAAAGAAACTAGGAAAATATTCACGTTTAAGAAGCAGAAAAATCAAAGAAAATACTCGATCCATTGAGAAAATACTCGATCCATCGAGAAAATAATCGATATCGTTCGTTGCAGCCCTAATTTGGCGCTATATAAATAAAATTTGATTTGATTCAGAAAGTTTTTTGTTTTTTTATCAGCTACTGATCCAAATGAAGTATTGAAGTCTTCTTATTCTTCACTCTTTTATCTGTGTTTGCAGCTGCTGGATGCTGATCCCTGAGCAGCAGTGAAATCATGGTGCTGAAGATCTTCTTCCCACAATGCTGCAACCGGGCAGACAGCGGGCTGCTGATCGGCCGCTGGATCACAGGACAGGACTCAGCCATAGTGCTGGCGGTCATCCACTACCCGTTCATCCCTGGACAGGTCAAACAGTACATCCAGCAGGTCAGTGCACCAACATGTGTGTGTCGTCTAACCTGACTGATGTCCTGATGGTGTGTGTGTGTGTGTGTAAAATAACACACATACAATTAAAATGTTGCATATGTTAAATATTATAGGTGAGTCTTATAAGTGGTTAAAATCTGTTTTTCTGCACACAGGGCCCAGCAGGGGGTGCTTACAGCCCAGTCACACTCTGAAACAACGTTCTCATTTTTAGTGCACATTTGATGTCACAATTTTTCATTTCAAAGCTGTGTGTGAAAAGTGCTGAATGTGTTACATATTGGAGAAAGTTTATCTCTTCAAAATATCAAGCCATTATTATTGTTTAGTCTGAATTGTAAAAAAAAAGAAAGAATTGTTCTGTCTTCTTAGCCTCAAGAGAAGTGACTGTTGCAAATTATGTTTTTTTTGTTTGTTTTTCTGTTGATTCTCCAAACAGGTAAAAAGGAAAAGACTGATTTCTCTCTGACCGGCATCGTTTCTTTGCTCTCTCTCAGATGCAGGCTCAGAGTGGGGTGGAGCTGTCGGTGCTGGGATCCTGGAGTTTACCCAAAGACGGTCAGGACGAGATGGAGAACTTCCTCAAAGACCTGAGCACCATCTTCCCACAGGAGCGCTGGCTCCAGATCAGCCGCCAGATGGGCAAGACAGGCTTCACCTGCGAGGTCCTCTGCCGCAGTCAAAGTGAGACCAGAACTACCTTTTTTTCTATTCCTTCTTATAAACAAACCGCAGTTGTTTTATTGATCGATTTGAACAAGATTGAGCATTTGTCCATCATTGCAGCCTGACTTTGTTTTCTGGGAAATTAACAGTAATGTGTTTCACGGCGTAGTCAAGCTACAACGGCGTGAGGGAGGATTCTCCCGGTGTAGTCGTGTAAAAACAAACACCTTCTCTTTGTGTGTGTTTTTAAGCCAGGAGTTGAATATGCATTTATGTCTGACATGGCAGGAGGAGCAGCAGCTCCGCAGAAGGTTTCAGAGAAGAAGGACGGTGAGAAGCACGAGGAGGAGAAGGTGATCTTTGTCCACTATGATCAGATGAAGGTGATGCTGTCGCAGCTTCACCCCGTCGAGAACGGAGTCCCCGACCCAAAAACTGATCCTCCATCTGAGCTAAGACAGGTGACCCAACTATTCCCAAGTAGACAATGTAACACACACACACACACACTCCCTGTATTGACAGCAACTACTATTTTTTTAACTTGAACATTTTAACAACACAAAAGAAAACCCTGTTCTTCAGTTTTGTGTTCAACCAGAATAAGAATTAAAAGAAGTTTTTCAAGTGCGTCGTGACTCGTGTTAAAGCAGCTTCTCGTGTTAAAGCAGCTTCTCGTGTTAAAGCAGCTTCTCGTGTTAAAGCAGCTTCTCGTGTTAATGCTGCTTATCGTGTGCAGGTGTTCCAGACGGTGGCCAGCAGCCGGCCGCTCTTCTTCCTGGACCGATACGACGACGGGCCGCTGAAGACGACACACTGGCAGTCCGAGGGCCGAGAGGCCAGCATCATCGTGGAGCTGCTCAAACAGGCCTCGGTGCCGCTCTGCCTGCTGCTCCGCTGGCTGCTGGCACTGTGGGCGTGGCTCTGCAACGCCCGGTGAGAGCAGACCTGACAATGAAAATACTGTATACTGTCATAGAACGTGCTTGGATAATGTGCATGAAAGAAGTGAAGTTGATATTTAGGTTACTGTGTCCCTCGTTTGTTACGACGCCACCTGCTGTTTGATGCCCTGCGTGGCTTGATGGATGTGGACAAGGCCGACGCAGGACAAATGTGGAGACAATGTTACCCGCGGTGTCGTCTCTCTCTCCACTGTTGACGTGAGATTCAGCGCAGAACAATGAGCGAGTAAAGTTAAGAACGAGAGAAAATGAGGACGTGATGTCTGGGAAATATAACATTTCTGTCTCACCAAAGACAAACTCATTCCGTCTTTGAATTTGATGGAATTGGTCCCGGAAAGTCCTTGACCTGAACTGTGGAACATGAATGTGAATGTGGATGCTAACATCAGTGTCTGATATGAAGCGATGACCCTGTTGTCTCTGGCTCTCATCACTGCGTCTCCTCTGCTCACCGTGGTGGTGTTTTTAGAGCGGTGATCCACCGCTGGCGTCCTCAGGATCTGTGGTGATCTGGTCACATGTTTCACACAACATCGATCCACAGTCTTCTGCATTTGTCTGGTGTTGTTTTCAGAATGTAACTGTCTCATGTTTCCTGTGCGTTGAGTTTATTGTTGTATCGCTGTGACAGTCGATCAGTAATCTCCGAGTCCCTCATGACATTTTTCACCCACAGCGTCTTCAGCTTGTTCCCGCTCCGTGTTGTGGGCAGTAAAATGTCCACGTGCGTCCAGCTGAGCTACAGAACCGAACACATGCGGACGCTCAGCTCGGCCGCGCCAGCCGCCGGACACGATCAGTTCATGAGGTGAGTGAGACGTAAAAAAAGTGAACTATGTCGATTCTGGCATCTTCTCCATTTTCTAATGGTGTGTTCTGGCGCTGCAATCACATGTGTGGCTCCACCCCCACGTGTGTGGCTCCACCCTCACCTGTCTCACCGTTCACAGGAAAGCGAATATCTTGGTGTCGTTCCTGGTGGACACGGCTCTCGGCTGGTTACTCATCTGGTGGCTCTACAGAGACGATCACATCACCATGCTGGCTCACACACTGATGCCAGCGGCAGATGTAAGTGTGTGTGTTTGTGTGTCTGTGTGTGTCACACAGGGGGTTAGTCCTCTTTTTTGTCTTTACTGGTACATAAAACACACTTAATTGGCTCAGTGGTTGAGTATTTTTATGTGATTTCTATGTTGCCGCGTGAGTGCAGGTGATCGTAGAGTCTGGACGTCCTGTTGTGGCGATGAAGTGATTATCTTGTCTGAATTTCTATGACTTTAATCATCGTGTGTGTGGAAAATCCTTTGAGGTCAAAACTTTGTTGACTTTTCCAAAGTTCTTTGATCCCATAGGAATAATTTTCTAGTATTTATTATGTATGTAATTATTATTATTATCATTCTTATAATATTGTAGTATATCATGTATTACTGTAATAGTTTAAGACTGTATTATGTTAAGTGAAATCCATCCATTAAGTTCTGCCCGTGCTCTTGGTGAAACATGCTGGTGTGAAATGTTTGTAAAACAAAGTTTTATTAAAAATAAACTTTTCTACTAAACACAAAGCAAAAAAACAACAACATAAAGTCACGGTCTTGGAAAAAGTCTGGAATATTTACGCGGGTGAAAAGGGCGAGAACCCGGTGGCTGGTGTGGTTTAACGTCACTGTAGACGCAGAGTTTTCTCTTTCACTTTCTTCACTACTGTGGTTTTTTCACAGCACGTGGCTAAAGAGCTGCAGGAGCTGCTGCAGTGGCTGATGGGAGCTCCTGCAGGGCTGAAGATGAACCGGGCCCTGGACCAGGTTCTGGGACGCTTCTTCCTCTATCACATTCACCTGTGGATCAGTGAGTTCCACCACAAAATGCACGCACACACGCACACACACACACACACACCCACACACACACACACACACACACATTTTGACTCCCAGGATTTCACGGGCCAAAAATCTTCCTTCCTTCCTTCCTTCCCTCACTCACTCACTCACTAATTCTTGGCAGGATCTCTCTCCCTTCAGGTCCAGATGAAAGCACAACTAGTTAAGCTGCTAGTTAGTGATGTAGTTAATTATCATGGTCCTGACAGAGACTTGATATCTTCACGTCTGCACCCACGTCTCGCTAAATTACCCAGAGTTCATCTCTGTCTAGGCTACATCCACCTGATGTCTCCCTTCGTCGAGGGCATCCTCTGGTACGGTGGCCTGTCAGCCAGCCTGGGCCTGACCTTTGCCCTCTCGCTGTTCTCTGACATGGTGGCGCTGCTCACCTTCCACATCTACTGCTTCTACGTGTACGGAGCCAGGTGAGACACTCACACATGAACTGTGTCAGTCTTTGATAAGTTGACAATGTGTTCACTGCATTATATTGTTATTAGACGGTCTTTTCTAAAAGGAAAATTAAAATTATTAAAGCGCTCACTCTCCCACACCAAACCCCACAGAGAAAACCAGTGATTTTAAAATCATACACAGGGGTTGTTGATCCACTGCTTATTTTTTGAATTTGGCATTTAAAATATATATTTAGACTTAACACGAGGCAGCAGCTGTGTCTCTGTGGACTTTGGTGTGGGAGAGTGAGTGGTTTATGACAATTCTGCCACAAAAACTGTATGTGTGTGTGTGTGTGTTCTTGTGCGATATTCAGGCTCTACTGTCTGAAGATCTACGGCCTCTCGTCTCTCTGGAGACTCTTCAGAGGGAAGAAGTGGAACGTTCTGAGGCAAAGAGTGGACTCCTGCTCCTACGACCTGGACCAGGTATGCGCACACACACACTCATACACACACACTCATACACACTCACTCACACACACACACACACACACACACACAGACATTCACTCAGTGTGTGTTTTTGTGGTTGTGATGCTCCAGCTCTTCATCGGGACGCTGCTGTTCACCATCCTGCTCTTCCTGCTTCCCACCACAGCCCTTTACTACCTGGTCTTCACTCTGGTAAGTGGTAATCGGTGATTTTAGTTCACGGGAACACAGGAGCTGCTGGTCCACTGCTGCCTCGTGTGGTCAGCAGTGGACCAACAACTCCTGTGTGCTGTGATGTAAAATCGTTGATTTTCTCTATGGGGTTTGGTGAGGGAGAGTGAGTGGTTTACAAACTTCAGTTTCCTGTTGGAAAATTCAGCAGGAATGTGTTCCTCAACAAAAACAAAAAGACGTGGCTACATTTTAGGGATGAGCCGTCGCGATGCTCGGTATATAAAATCCGATACAATCCAAAGATCTTATATAATCTTTTATAATATTGCATGCTTTAGTATGCACTGTTTGTTAGTCAGAGAGCTGTGTGTGGAAATGGCTTCAGATGACTTGGCACAAAATATGTGTTGTCGTGCCATCCATCCCTACTACTGTGTGTGTGTGTCTGTGTGTGTGTGTGTGTGTTTGCAGTTGCGTCTGGGCGTGGTGCTTTTCCAGGGCGTCCTCCACCTCAGTGTAGACTTCATCAACTCCTTCCCACTGTTCGCCGTGAGCCTCCGCGTGTGTCGCTCGTACAGACTGGCAGGTACGCGGGCGTCTTTGTGTACTGATGACCTGTGTGTGTGTGTGTGTGTGTGTGTGTGTACGCACATGAACACACACATCACAACACTGTTCTCCGTGTGAGAGGGAGGAGAGTTAGCTCTGACCGCTAGTCAGTGAATGGTGAATGGATGATTGTGTGACAGACGTCGTGTGTTACAGAAGGTGTAAAGTTCCGGGTGCTGTGTGAAGAACCTGGGACGGCTCTGCACCTGCTGATGGAGGTGAGATGGTTAATGTTGAACTTATGTTCATATATGTATATATATATCATATATATGTGTTTATATGTATGTATATGTAAATATATTCATATTCTGGACAAATGACCTGTGCTAACGTCAGCTTTAGCCTGACTCCGCCCCCTCAGAAGCGTTGCGCGTTTTCACTGGACTGAGTCAGAGAGGAGGGCAGAGGATTCAGTTGCTCGGACATCGACATCCCACGCTGCTTCACCATGGCAACCATCACTGGCTTCTGTTACTGTCACAGCTGCCGTGTTGTTTTGTGGTGGTTCACTGTGTCTTGCGTCCTGTGTCCTCAGATCAACCCTCTGCCGTGCGGCTCAGTGGTCCAGACGTATCGCACTCCCACCTACAGCTGCTACCCCAAAGACTCGTGGGCAGCGCTGGTCAAGAAGCTGTTTGTCGGGGAGCTGATTTACCCCTGGAGACGCAAAACCTCCAAGACTGACTGAGAGACAGCAGCCAGCAAATGTAAGACGGAGAGGAGGGGAGGGAGGACAGGGACACAGATGGAGGACGAGGAGAAAGAGTGAAGCCTTTACACACTCAAAACTGCCAAAACACTGCACTTGTAATAATTGTCTTTCACATCACAACAATGTGGCCACAGGCTCAAACAACAGGAAGTCCTGTCATAGACTGTCTATAAAAGTGGACGTAGTCTTGTCTTTCAGTTGCAAAACAAACCATTTCGAAGCCTCGAGATTCTTGATTTGCTCGGCGACATGGCAGTTTTTTAAAAACACAGATGTTTGTTTCCTCCGCCATGTTGTCAGGAAAAGCCTCTGTAAACACGAACGTCACCTGTGCTGGTTTCAAGCTGTTCATTGTCACTTTAAATACACAGAAATGAAAATGTATTCCAGAATGTGACAGACTGGTTATATCTATATATCTGACCCTTATACTGCCCCCTGGTGGTTTTCACCAGTATGGAAACAGCTGGAGCTGCAGCATTACGACATCTTCAACTTTCTGGTAAACTTTTCTGTCTTTTATGTCACAATAAAAGCACGTCAAACAAACAAGAGATGAAGAGACGAGTTGTCTGACATTGCCTGGTGTATACAGTATATATACTGTATATATACTGTATATATAAAGGAGTGTATCTCCTAAATGTACGACTTTATTCTCCTAAATGTACGACTTTATTCTTGTAAGACTATTCTCGAAGTCTGTGAATGATTGGTTTTCTCAATGTGGCTCTAATACTCTGTCGTACAATGGGAATTTAATTTACAAAAAAATAATAATAATGTCATCAGGTTCTACGGAAGAAGACCTGAAACTAACGAACCTCACTACTTTTAACTCCATGTGTTTTATGAACGCTCTATGTCTTTAGTACGTGGTGACACAAAGAAAATAAAATCTTTGTTCTACTCAGAATCCCAGTTACCAGGGATTTGTGTCTTAACTGCACTGATGATAAAAATAGTTCCCTTTAGATTTTTTATGATCAAGTATTGAACTAAGTCGAGGTAAAATTATAACAACTAAACAAATTATGTTTTTTTAATTTAATAATTGTCAACATTTTTTAATCTTAAAGCATTCTTTTTTAAATAGAAATGAAATAATGTGTTTTATGTTTGTTGTTGTTTGATGCCATATTTCATCCAGATAAACTGGACCTGAGTCAGTTACAGATGATGATCATTGTGATAGAAATCAAATGCATTCATATGCTGCTGTTCTATTAAATGTGTGAATTTTTACCTAATTTTTTCTTCAACAACAGTTTGGAGACCGGACTCATGCTACACGTTAAAGGGATAGTTCAGATTAATCAGCATCACGAGAACCAGCACGAGACCAGTGGCCCTGCTCTCTGTAAACACGGAAGGAAGGAAACTGATTTCAGCCACTTAACAAAAGACTTGCCTCATAAAATCTATGTCGGTTCAAGTCTACGATGTTTTAAGAACGTGTTCACGTCATTCTCACTTTTAGACAGACTTTTCCAACAGGAAAGTGAAGTTTGTAAACCACTCACTCTCCCACACCAAACCTCATAGAGTAAATCAGTGATTTTAACATCACAGCACACAGGAGTTGTTAATCCACTGTTGCCTCCATCACTAAGTTCAAATGTCTTATTTTGTAAAATTCAGCGTTTGAAATCCTTTGTTCCGATTTATGTCAGAGACACAAAGTGACCACACGAGGCAGCAGAGGACCAGCTAAAATCACTGATTTTCTCTATGAGGTTTGATGCAAACACAGTCTTAAGATGTTACAGACTTAAGCAGGAGTAGAATTGACTAAATTATTATTTTGTTAGGTGGCTGAAATATATATTTGTCTCCTGTCCTTGATACAGCCAAAGGTCAAACAACCTGAACTATCCCTTTAATTTGAACACATCTTAGACCTGCAGAGATCCTTTTTTTTTACCTTTAAATGTGAATTATTTCAATGGTAACACACTGCCCTTTAATGTCACTACAATAGTATGTCATTTGTTACAGTTGGTGAATTTGTATATTATCTTGTTTTTGTTCATTTTAATTAAACCCTCAATCTGTTTAAATAGTCCATGTTCATTCAATAAAACTAATGCATATGTAATGTTGCAATGTCTCATTCTTCAAGCCTTTATTGTTTTAATATATAACCAACTCTCCCAGTGATTTTAACATCACACACACAGGAGTTGTGCTGCCTCCATCACTAAGTTCAAATGTCTTATTTTTTTCACTTCAGTGTTTGAAATCCTTTGTTCAGGTTGACCTCAGTGACACAAAGTGACCACTTGAGGCAGCAGAGGACCAGCAGCTCCTGAGTCCCTGCAGCTAAAATCACTGATTTTCTCTATGGACTTTGGTGTGACAGAAACAAAAGCGTAGTTTCATGACACAAACATGTGTGTAGTGGCGAGCTGCAGTTGCAGACACATTCTTGATATTTTAGATATCATCCCTCAATGTGGGCGGAGTCGTCATATCGCGGCTTCATAGAACTGGCGTGACGTGGTTTCATGCGTGACTTGTAAAGCAGTTGTTTTGTGTGTAACCGAATCATTTGAATCAGTTTATTCATCAAATATTTCTTGACAGAGTGGTTCAGTACTTCATGTGCTGTCTGACACTGTCACTGAACTGAATGTATTCAGGATTTTTAAGTCTTTTTAACTTTGATCTACAGTTGCTGGTTTTGATTCTTGTGTCAGGTTGCGCTCATGACTCTTCAGTGAAGACACTCGCTGACCAATCACAGGCCGGGAGTCTGCTGACATCACGTTTTAGTACCAGGTACTATCACTGATGGAAAAGATAAAAAGCTGAGTCGTGTTGGAACTGTGTCGTGGAGTTTCCAGCTCCTTATTCTGTGTTGATAATGTGTCAGTTGAGAACTATCCCTTTAAAACCATTGTGGGGATATTTCGCGGTGCAGTGATGATGGGTAAACCAGAATAGCTTGGGCCGGTCCTGCTCGTACCTGATGGTTCTGATTCAGGACCTGGTGTGAACCTTTGTTTTCCACGGCTCTCCCACCGTCTGCGTGCTGTTGTTGACAGTCGACTGTAACGGACGTGTGGCAAAGCCAATCAAATGCCACTACCATGTCGCTGCGGTATCGGCGTCCAATCACGTTGGAGCTGGGGCGGCGTTAAGCTTTAGGGAGGGAGCAGGGACACGGACACCGCTGCTCTGTCAGCTGCGCCTTCTATCAGTGTTGTTATCCCGCGGTCAGAGAAGGTAGACCCCGCTGTGACTGTGGTTCAGTGTCGCGGAGAACAATGTTGAAATCACGGAGTGAGCTTCGTGAAGGAACCCGTGGGGATTCGGAGTGGACTTAAACATTCATACGCCGCAGAGCGGAGCGGAACTTTCTGGACAAAACACAGCGAAGTCACGGGAGTCTTTGTGCCCGGACTGACGCGCTGAGCCGCGGGCCCCAAATCACACTGACGTCCCGCTGGAGCGGAGTTGCGGGCTAAGCTAGCTGACGGACCGATCATTTACTTTTGCTGGGACCAAAGCCAAGTGTTTCACGGAGTAACAGCTGAGTGATAGCAGTTAATGTCGTGCAGTCGTGGCGTTTTGTTCCGAGTCTTTACGTAAATAATCACTGGTTTATTACGTGTCTTCGTCAGTGATTACAGCTAAGCTAAAAGGCTAAGCTAGCTGAGTGACAGCGCTAGCTTGTTGTTTCCTCTGCTGAGTAAAGAAAAGACACAACATTTTCCAGGTTTGGTGTTTGTTTAAGCTGATTACTGTCAACATTAGTGTGTTCTTGTCTAATTAGCTGTGTTCGTGTCACGTATCACCCACTTTATTATTAATATCCTATCAAAAAAACACGGATATTGGCCTGTTTCATCCTGTTAGAAAATAGTTTGTTTTTTTCATCTTAATTGTATATGAATTATTTACTATTATATACTGTATATATGTCTTACCTCTGGTTCTGGTTATATCACTTAAAAGTGGTGAGTTATCAGCAAGAAAGACTTACAGGTTTGTCTAGTTATGTAGTTAAGTATTAATTGGTTATTAATAAACTGCTAAATTAATCAGCAGCTTTTTGGATCATCGACTAATCATTTAGTGATTTGATTAGTTTTTGTAAGAAAGAAATGAAGTTGTGTGATTTTAGCTGCTTCTTTGCTGCAAGTAAACAGTGTTTTCGTCATTATCATTTTCAGGTTTGGAAAAGTGAAGAACATTTGTTTGACATTTTATGGACCAAATAATAATTCCATTAACTGTGAAGACACTAGTTTGACCAAACAAACGTAGTACAAACACATTTGATTTCTTTGTCTCTTCAGAGCCACACTCTTTGCATCCATGTTATTATTCAGACGGGACTTTTGCGTGAGACGGTTCTGTGGTTTTAGCCTGAAAATTACTGTCACACACAGTAGAAGAGTTTGGAGGAGTTAAAGGAAAACAAAACAAAGGACTTTAAACTGTGAGTTCACCCTCCTGTTCAGCTCAAGTTCATGGAATAACAGACAAACAGAAATCATCATCTGTTGTGGGTTAAGGAAGAAGAAGAAAAAGAAGAAGAGTGTGTGAAGGTTGGTTGAACATCCTGTTGTCAAGGGAGGGAGTTGTGGGTCGCTCGTCTTCAGCCTCCATTGGAGCCTGGGCTCAGATGTGAGACGTCATGGGCAGCCAGGGAAGCCCGGTGAAAAGCTACGACTACCTGCTCAAGTTCCTCCTGGTTGGTGACAGTGATGTGGGCAAGGGAGAGATCCTGGACAGCTTACAGGACGGATCAGCGGAGTCCCCGTACGCGTACAGCAGTGGTGAGTCACTCCTGACACTTTCAGATCGGAAGTAGCACATAATATATATGAATATAAGCCCTCTCCTGCTATTATTTCTTTATGTTTATTTTGTTCAGTGAGATTGAGTGTTTTGTTCAGTAATTAATACCACTTTCTGTGATTTTTCTCATTTTGGTTTGTGACCAAAACCATGTCATTATTTCCAGTTTTCAACATTTTCTGTCGTTTTCTGGACCAAACAAGTACTTGAATAAATCAAGAAAATAATCGACAGATTACTCAATTATGAAAATAATTGTTAGTTGCCCTAGATAATCAAAAAATGTAAAAATAAATAAACCTTTGGATGAAAACAAAAGTTTTAGTGACAGGTCTGTGATGATAATGGCCCGATTATCAGCCCGATTGATCCAGTGCTCTGCCTCTAGTTATGACGATATGACGATAATGTCGAGTTTCTAATGTTGTCACACTCACTGAGCACACTTCTCTCGTACAGCGCCATTAAAATCCTTCACAATAAGTTCATTGTGTTGAACTTATCAACAAATCGTCCCATGCTGATCGGCCACAGCAGCGACGCGTTGAACGCACAACAGCATGAGTCGACTCCATGAACAGCAGTAGAGATTGAGATATTGATTATGTGGGAGCTCTTAAGTGCTCCCCGGGAAAAACAGAGGAGAGGAAGCACTTGGTACGAAGCTCTGCACTCTCTTCAATTCAATTAGACTCGTCCTCCGAGCTCAGCACTTCAGCTCAGCTGCACTTTCACGTTGCCTGGAAAATTGGAAAATGTGGCTGATGTTGTTAGCCAGCGTCAGCTCGTGGCTCACAGAGGCAGATGGAGTCTGGAAAGTGTGAGGGTTGCTGTTTTTCCTGGAGTCTTCATTTCTTCTCTTCATGTGGTCAGTTAGTTCAGTCTTGGCTTTTGGGCTGAAAGAAACCCAAATTATTATTATTATTTAAATCATCAATGCTGTAGATAATAAATCAATCACATTAGGGCTGTGGTGATTCATTTGCAACTGGGTTCATTTCCTTAAATAATTCAAACAAGTTTGCAATGTTTACAGTTCACCTGTCCCTCTGAACGATGTAGCCTTCAGTTAGCATCAAAACTCAAAAGACGTTTCTGCTGCGTTCCATTTATATCGGGACTTAACAGTGGGAAGTTTGAGTGACGCAAAACCGCTGAATTCACCGTGTTCCAGCCAAGAAGTTGGACACAAATGTATCTCAGGCTCGTCTGATGTCCGTCTCTGTCTCACTGTCCAGGCATCGACTATAAAACCACCACCATCCTCTTGGACGGGAGACGAGTGAAGCTGGAGCTGTGGTAAGCCAATTTCAGCGCCAAACAAACGCACACATCTTCACAAGATATAGCTTGATTAATTGATGATTATGTATGTTTAGTGTTTGTGAGCTTCTTAAATGTGAATATTTTGCTTGTTTCTTTGCTCCATTTAACAAAGTAATCATTCAAACTGAACCACTGTGCTTTGTGGACAAAAACAAGAAATTTTTACACCTCTACAATGAATGGTTGTCTCTGTGTCTTCAGGGACACGTCGGGACAAGGCAGGTTCTGCACCATCTTTCGCTCTTATTCCCGCGGAGCTCAGGTGAGACGAGATCGTGTTTGATGGGATGTGAAAGTCCAAAGAAGCAGCATGTTTTATGATGGGATGTTTTTGATCGCACTGACTCTCTCTTCAGGGAATCCTGCTTGTGTATGACATCACCAACAAGTGGTCGTTTGACGGCATCGTCCGGTGGATCAGAGAGATCGATGAGGTGAGTGTGAGCGGTGGTGACGAGCGTTTCTAGACGATAATGAAGTCACGATACAGATTTTTTACATTTTTATTTTTCTCCTTCCTCACCTTCCTCATTTTCTTTCTCCTTTTTCTCTGATTCTTTGTAGTGACTGATTTTTTTTTAGAACGTGTTGTCTTCTTACGAAACAACTATCCTAATGTAAAGTCAAGGGTGTGGGTGCATAAATATGTCCTTCCTGCTGACGTAGAAACAAAGAGGATGTCCTCTCTCTGTGTGTGTGTGTGTGTGTGTGTGTGTGTGTGGTATTTTTGTCCTGTGGAATGTGTATTTCACGTCGGCCTTTTCCTGCTCCACCTCTGCACATGTGGCGACTAAGGTTAAACGATGTAGGGAAGAAAGAAACGGTCCAGACTGTTGGTCGTTAAAATATATACAGTATATATATATGTATGTATATGTATATATGTATGTATGTATGTATATATATATGTATATAGATATATATCTATATCTATATCTATAGATAGATATAGATATATGTGTAGATATAGATATGTAGATTGTAACTCCTCCGCTCACAGTTTCAAACAGACCAAGCTTGAATATCAAGGGTAACTTTTCTTTTCTTTCCCAGCATGCTCCGGGCGTTCCTCGCATCCTCGTAGGCAACAGGCTACATCTGGCCTTCAAGCGTCAGGTCCCCACAGAGCAGGCCAGGGCGTACGCCGAGAAGAACGGCATGACGTTCTTCGAGGTGAGCCCTCTGTGCAACTTCAACGTCATCGAGTCCTTCACAGAGCTGTCGCGAATCGTCCTGATGAGGCACGGCATGGAGAAGTTCTGGAGGCCTAACAGAGGTGAGCGGACTCATGGCCCAGTCTGGTGAGGCTGTTTGACTGGGGGTTGCAACATTCCGCCCGTCTGAGTTTGCTTTCACGCTTTCCCACTTTAGTGAAACAAAGCCACCTTTTGCTTCCTGTATAGATGAAAGTACCGGAAGTAAACAAGCCGCCATTGCTGCGGTGGCGTCTCCCTGCAGTATACGCACAATTGAGTGGAAGCTGTCATAGGAAGTGTACATTTCTACTTCTACCTGTACTTTTTATGCAGCATTCATTTCAACAACGGTGATCTGCTGGGTGTGCAGAGGACCACGATGTTCGCCAGAAGTTGATCAAAAATATTAACAGCAACAGCACGATAACCTTTGGTTAACACTAGTCAATCTCACAATGAATATCATGCTTAGTTACTTTTAAAATCATAGGCCTAAGATTTGAATGAATATCCAGACTTCTCAGCTGCAAAACACTGCAGCAAGCACAGGTTTGGAGAAGTGACCATGACCACTGTGCAGGACAGAGCAGGACAGCAGAGAGTTTGGTTGCACGTTCGCTCCTCCCCAAACTCGGGTTCCAGGGCGAATGTTTATGTGAGTTTTGTCTTTAACATGGTCTCTGTGCTCCTCCCGTCAGTCTTCAGCCTCCAGGATCTCTGCTGCAGAGCCATTGTGTCGTGCACTCCGGTCCACCTCATTGACAAGCTCCCGCTGCCGGTCGCCATCAAGTCCCACCTCAAATCTTTCTCCATGGCCAACGGCATGAATGCCGTCATGATGCATGGACGCTCTTACTCTCTGGCCAACCCGGCCGGCGGATCCAAAGGCAACAGTCTGAAGCGCTCCAAGTCCATCCGTCCCCCACAGAGTCCCCCGCAGAACTGCACCCGCAGCAACTGTAAGATCTCCTAATGACCGGCGTCCTGGAGGAGACCGCGAGCGAGCCGGTGAGTGTGTGGTGTCAGGACACGGGCGGTCAGGATGTCGTTACTTGGACCAAAAGAGAACTATGAAGGTCTGAGGAGCAGAAAGGATGCGTGTAAAGGGATGAATGAGACCTTCCTCCCTCTGTTGTGAGTTAATTTGAAGAGTAGGAAGTACTGTGCGGGTGTGGGAAAGACGCCTAAGGATATCAGAGAACATCCACAGACACCCAATTTCACACTATATCCAACTGCTCGAGTGAGAGAAGAGGCTCCAGAGTGACCCCTGCCTGCTGGAGTGTTCACTACATGTACAGAAATTGCTCACCTGATTAGTTACTCACGTAAATCACGTCACTTGTGTCACCTCGACATCACTTCTTCACTTCAAAGTGCAGGTGAAGCACTGAACAGCACGACTGTGGTTTATTTCATTTTTGTCTTTGCTAAAAACGTCACTGTCAAACTCCATATGAATCCCGCGGCGTCTGCTACATTAGCATCTGGCAGCTACAGTATCGGCTAACAGCAGACAAAGATGCTACAGTGTCTTTCAGCAGTGCTGTCTCCTCTGTTCAATATTGACATTTGACACATTTGCTCTGCTCAGTGTTGCAGATGAACGCATGTTTTCAGGATTTTGAAGACTTTTTAACTTTGATCTACATTTGGACGTTGTTGGCTTTGATTCTTGTGTCGGGCGTTGTGCTCGTGACGCTTCAGTGACGACACTCTGACCAATCAGAGTCACATTTTAGTATCGGCTCGTGTGGAAGCAGAGCTGACTGTTCTGAGACTAAATCTCAGCTACGATAAAAACAATACGAACCACAGTCCTGTTGCTCAGGGCTTCCTCTTCTGCATTTCTGGTTCTAATAGTCATCTCCGTTCATTTGCTACTTTATTGACCAATAAGCTAATATGTAAGACACTAGTGAGCAGCCAGTCACTCCATTATCGGTCCGTTGGTGATCTTTAATGAGCCTCACCTTGTGTTTGAACACTCACCCGTGTGACACGACAAAATCTTGGCAACAAGACGAGTGAAAGTTCCCACGCGGTGGTGAAGTCCCAGAGGATGAGACTAGGGACATGAAGACGTACAGTGTTACAGCACGATACAAGAAATGACTCACAATTCATTTTCCTTGAAAACGCTGCCTAACTCGCCAACATGCTATCCTAGTGATTTATTTTGAAGTGCCACAAGGGGGAGCTGAATCTTTCCAGTCATTCCAGGACCCCTTGATTTTTTTATTGCATGTTGTTAATGCTGTAATGATATTGTGATGCTTCGACACGACATGTGTTAGAGCTCAGTTCAACACCCGAGTACTTGTGATGATGTTTGTGTTGCTTTCTAAACTCACTCACTCTCTGACACCAAAGTCCAGGGAGAAAATCAGTGATTTTAGCTGGTGGGGACACAGGAGCTGCTGGTCCTCTGCTGCCTCGTGTGGTCACTTTGTGTCACTGAAGTCAATCTGAATGAAGATTTCCAAATGCTGAAGTGATAAAATAAGACATTAGAACTTAGTGATGGAGGCAGCAGTGGATCAACAACTCGTGTGTGTGTGTGATGTTAAAATCACTGATTTTCTTCATGGACTGTGGTGTGGGAGGGTGAGTGGTTTACAAAAGAATACAATCTTTGAACACATGAATTCAGCAGCTCATTAACAGTCTCGCTGCTCTGTGTGTTTCTCCCATGAGAGTGAAAGTCGAGGCGTCTCTCCCTCTCTCTCTCTCTCTGATCTGCTCGGCCGCCTCCGCACGCCGCCTGTGATTCGTCGCTGCTGAATAACACATGCTCCTCTCATAGATCTCTGTTGGGCGTCATCGGCTCGGTTTCATCCTCCACACTCTTCTCTCGCTGGTTTGGACTCTGTCTTTCTCAGCTGCAGGTTTTCAGGTGTGACTGGACTTGACTACAGTCAAGGGGTTTTATTTTGTTTAAGTCTGATATCTTAAGAACACGCCTTTATCTCACTGTTAGATGTTTCCAACAGGAAACTGAAGTTTGTAAACCACTCACTCTCCCAAACCAAAGCCCATAGAGAAGAGAACAGTTTTAACAGTTTTAACATCACACACACAAAGGAGTTGTTTCAAATGTCTGATTTTGTAAAATTCAGTGTTTGAAATCCTTTGTTCAGATTTATGTCAGTGACACAAAGTGACCACACGAGGCAGGAGAGGACCAGCAGCTCCTGTGTCCTCACGAGGTAAAATCTCTGAATTTCTCTATGGACTTTGGTTTGGGAGAGTGAGTGGTTTCCTGTCTCACAGTGAGATAAAGACGAGATAACGAGATGTTCTGAAGATGTCGTAGACTTAAACAGACGTTGTTTTCGTTGCTGTGTTTGGTGAAGTGGGCTCTTTAGTCTCAGGCCGGGGGCTCACGGCAAACCTCGTGCAGACCACACTTCTCAAAACAAGAACTATTACTTTGAAGGAAGAGGAAATTCATCTCTAGCTTGTTGCCAAGATTTTCCCCCTGGAGTTTTCCAGCTGTGACGGCACAGGAGGATTTTATCAGTGTTAGTGCTGCTGCTGCTGCTGCTGCTGCTGCTGCTGATGACTCACAGAGCATATGAACTTTCAGTGAGTGTAATATAAAGGTTTTGTGTTTCTGCATCTGAATTTTCTTAGTTTTCTCTTGGTTTCACGTCGACTTCCTCAGTGTTTGATGACCATGTTTCTCCTGAGCTGAGTTTCCCTCTTTTCTTCTTCTTCTTCTAAAGAGGGAAGTGTTTGTGGAGAATTGTGGGAGATTGAGTCTTGGGGATTTCATCATGATATTACCTGACTGGTGTGAGGATGTTGATGATGAACACCTGTAAAACACTATTCTTGTTTTTGGCTGAAGCTGCTGTGTCATCTGAAGTGTGTGTGTGTGTCTGTGTGTGTCTGTGTGTGTCTGTGTGTGTGTGTGAAAGAGAGAGAGAATTTCCTCAAACACTAAGCAAGTTTTCCTCTTTTTTTTCTTTTCTTTTAAATTATTGATTGTACAGTTTAAGTGCGAGGGGATGAAGAGATTTTTTTCACAATAAAACTGTTGAATAATGTCAAAGTTGAAATGTCTGCTCATTATTTTTGTACAATTGTATGGTTTTTGGTTCAGAGCTGCAGAAGTGACAGTCATTCACTGATTTCAAGTCTTTATATTTGAGGCCAATCTCAAAATAAAACTCTGGTTTCCAGGTGCAGTTTGAAAATCAAAAGTTAAAAAACAAAAGTAGTTTTTTTATTTTGTTGTTCTAGGTTTGTGCACTTCCTGGTTAATTTGGCAGCTCGAAATGAGGAATAAAGCAAATAGGTTTATAGTTTTTATTCATGTTGAGATTGGCCTCAAACATTAAGACAATATCTGTGCTTGCCAGCGTTATCTAGGTCACATGTTCACGCCTTTATCTCACTGTTAGACAGATTTTCCAACAGGAAAAACTAAAGTTTGTCTCTGACACCAAACCCCATAGAGAAAATCATTGATTTTCGCTAGCGGGGACACAGGAGCTGCTGGTCCTCTGCTGCCTCATGTGGTCACTTTGTGTCACTGAGGTCAATCTGAACAAAGGATTTCAATCACTGAAGTGACAAAGTGAGGCAGCAGTGGCTCAACAACTCCTATGTTGCTGTGATGTTAAAATCACTGATTTTCTCTATGAGATTTGGTGTAGGAGAGTGAGTGGTTTGCAAACTTCAGTTTCAGCTTAAACATTTTTATTTATTTTAAAAAAGGTTCAACATCACTGTCCTGATATTGCAGAGAAATATAAACAAACTCTGGGGAAGACTGCCATCTACTGGAATGTAGAATGAACAACACATTGTCTGTGTGGAAAAAAAATTAATGAAACATTAAAAACATCACAAAAGTGAATGAATGAGTTTGGTTTAATCTCAAAAGAAAAACTGCAACAGAATTAAAAATATGTGTAGCCTATATTTTATTAAGGAAAAACAGATTTTTTATATTAATTTTGGAAATCCAGAGCAGATTTTTAATTCATATAAAAAGATAAAACACATATATACTGTATATGTTTTGTTTTTTTCTTCAGAATTTGGAATCACTTCATACTCCTGACCAGTAGGCGGTGGTCATGCGCCTTTAAGCAATTTAACAATCGACATTAAAATGAACAGAAGAACAAGAAGAAGAAGACGTGAGCGGAAGTGCGTCGGTTGGACACGGCGCGAACTCTGCGGCTCACACATACACAGCGCTGTCCCAGTGTCACGTGCCGTGTTGTTTTGATTTGTATTTTCCACTTCATTACTCGTTGAAGTCGCGGCGGCTCGGCTCGGCTCGGCTCGGCTCGGCTCCGTCATGTCCAGTATCCAGCTGCTCAGGGTGCTCGTCAACGAGCGTCTGTCCGCGGCCGCGGAGGAAATCTTCGAGGCTGTGAGAAAAACCATCGCGGGCTACGAGGAGGAGATCGTGCAGTCTAAACAGGAGATCCGACGGCAGCGCACGATGCTGCGGAGCGTCTTGGACCGGGATCGGGGAGCGAACAGACCCGCAGGTGAGTGACCCGCTGACCCACTGTCGTGTGTTCCGTCAACAACACCCACTTCTGTTGACGTTAGCTAGCCTAGCTTAACTTCACTTGTTCTAACGCTCTTTTCCTCCTTTAACTTCAGTGTTAATGTATGAATTAGCGCTAGATCTTGACACCAGCTTCCCGACCGAGCCCAGGGGCGTTTCAAGGGAGTTTTGGGGGCTCGGGGCAAAGGTGGTCACGTTAGGGATGGAAGGCTACACATTCATGCTTGAGCTGTCACTTTTTAATGTGGTCATTTTCAAACTTGTGCTTTTAAATCCCGTTTCAGTTGCAGTGAATGTACAGACTTAAAGACGGTCTCAAGTCATTACTGAATGCTCCAATAGAGGGCGCTGCTTTTTGTGATTGTATTGGATTCTCTTCTCTTCGTTTTACGTTTGTTTCTCTGTGTTTTGTTGCAGAGCCGCCACAGCTAGCACTCTCTGTCTGGAACGAGGACTTTCCCTCTGATCAGCAGCAGCAGGGCGGTCAACGTGAGCCGGACTGGACCTGCGCTGTGGAAGAGGACGACCAGGAGCCCCCGCACGCCAAGAGGATTCAGGAGGAGGGGCTTCCCAGCAGTCAGGAGGAAGAGGAGGAGGAGGAGGAGGAGAAGAACTCCATCAAGTTCATATTCATGCCTCCTTATGTGAAGAGCGAGCTGGAACCTCTGAGGTCTGACTATCGGGGAGCTGAGGGAGAAGATCCTCTGCCGAGCACTTCAGCCGAGCACGACACCACCAAGATGGAGGACAGTGATGCCGCCTCCTCTGGCTGCTCTGCAGCTGAACACGACGACAGCGAGGAGGAGTGGGTGGCCAGCGCGGGGTCTCAGAGTGACGACAGTGACGTCAAGGGCAAACGCAAAAGAACCAAGGGGGGTCCTCAGGTACTGACGTCTCCAATACTGAGTCCGACCAAAAAAAACAAATCGCGGATCTGTTGTAAGGTCTGCTTGAAGGCCTTCCACGCCACCGTCTCCCTGGTCAACCACATGGAATCTCACCCGAAGGACGTCTGCGGCGTCTGCGGGGAGCGTCTGGAGACGGAGGACGGCTTCAACGCTCACGTGAAGACGCACGTGAAGGCAGAAATATGCAGCGTCTGCGGGAAGTGTTTCCTGGGATCGAAGCCTTTAGAGACGCACATGCGGATCCACACGGGGGAGAAGCCGTTCAACTGCAGCGAGTGCGGAAAGTCTTTCAACTGTCATCACAACATGATGCGACACATCCGGATTCACACGGGCGAGAAGCCGTACGCCTGCTCCGTCTGCGGCAAGTGCTTCAGCGACTACACCACGTCCAAACGCCACATGATGATCCATCTGAACAAGAAGAACCCGGACTCCAACAATGCACCTGCCAGAGAGGACAAGAACGGCGACGTCCGCGACGCCAATCCGCTCAAGAGTTTGTCCCCGAAGAAACAGCAGAGTCAGACCATATGTGAAGTGTGTGGAAAAATGTTCCACTCCGTGGTTTCCCTGGTAAATCACGCTAAAAGTCACGCCACGGACCTGTGCGGCGTCTGTGGGACGCATTTCGATTCAGAGGAAAACCTCAAACTTCACCTGAAAACGCACAAGAACGGGAAGGTGTGCGACGTGTGCGGCAAGTGTTTCGACAGCAGAGCGAGTCTGGAGACGCACATGCGGATTCACACCGGTGAGAAGCCGTTCCTCTGCAGCGAGTGCGGCAAGTCCTTCAACTGCCGCCACAACATGATACGACACATCAGGACGCACACGGGCGAGAAGCCGTACCTGTGCAACGTGTGCGGCCGCTCCTTCAGCGACCAGTCCTCGCTCAAACATCACGGCAGCACGCACACGCGGGACAAACCGTACCGCTGCGACGTGTGCGGCAAAGGTTTCCACCGGAAGACGTACGTGAAGCTTCACATGAAGAGCCACACCACTGCCAAGTGACTGCTGCCATGGAAACATGGTGAAGTGTAGATACAGAAAAACAATAAAAGGCTTCTGTCGCCTCCTCGTTTGTTCGTTTGGACAGAACACGATCGCGTTCCCTGCCTTAGCTTTTATTTTCTTATTTTTTAACTGATATGTAATATAAAAAAGTGCTGCTCCTGGTTGGAAAATAAACACAGGTTAAAATGAGATTTTTTTTGAAAGTGTGGTCGTGACAAATGGGAATTAAGCAATAAAAGTGGAATTGGAAACGCGGAACCTTGTAGAGACAGAGGGGACGTTTGTGTGTGGCACCAGCACAGCTTCCCATCACAACACAAACACACACCATTTCAATAAATAAATCAATAATATAGATATTATATCTATATGTGGTGACATGTACAGGATCTGCCCATCATATCACGATAAAACATCCATTTTAAAGGCTGTCACATTGATAATCATCATGTTTATTACGTTATACATTTCTTAAACGCACTAAATTCTAATTATATTAATTTAAAAAATATGTTTCAAAAAAGTCACTTAACTTCCTGAATTTTAAGCCTAATTATTTGTGTTATAGCAGAATTTGACGTGGAGAAAAATGTCGTCTTAAAGAATAAAGAAGCAATATTGTGAGAAAAATCATGACGAGAAAAAGTCATAATATTACATTTATTCTGTTTTTGTGCCTCAAAAAGGTTCAGAGGTGAAACACACACATATACTGCAGTGACGTCATTTCTGCTCGAAATGGGAAAATAATCGCTGTTTTGTGTGAAACTGTCGACTCGTGGATGACCACACGGGGGCGCCTGAGTGCAGCCTGCACCTCTCTCCTCATTTCAAGCCTTTGCCAGGTTCCCTCCTCCTCCTCCTCCTCTCCCTCCTCCTCTCCGCCGCTGCCAGTCGCTCCTCAGGCCGCGGTGGGGAGCGTTTATTCCCCGCTGTCGGCGTTTAGCAGATGGGTGTCTCGGCCTGAGCCTCAGCCAGGAGGAGGAAGAGGAGGAGGAGGAGGTGGAGGACAGAGATGAACGTTCACCCGTGTGCCCGCAGGCTGGCTCGCCGCTCCGGCTCCGCGCTGCTGCTCGCCGCCGTGGCCGTGCTGCTGCTCCAGACGCTGGTGGTGTGGAACTTCAGCAGCCTGGACTCTGGAGCCACGAGCCGGGAGAAGAGAGAGGAGCGAGCCGGGGAGCTGAACAAAGCCGCCGCCGCCGCCGCCGCCGCCGGTGCTGGTGGCGGGCAGCAGCAGCAGCAGCGGCGGTGGAGGAGGAGGAGTGACCCGGCTGCTGGGCTCCAGCTGCAGGCGGTAGGTGTGAACACTGAGCCTGGTTCTTCATGATGGTTTCACACGTGAGGAAAGAGAAGATGCTGCCGAGGCTGCAGCTGCTCGTCCCCGGTGAACCGAGTCCCGACCTGAGCCTTAGCTCCAGAGGAGGGAATTACTTACGAAACAAATATAGATATAAAAAAAAATAGTGCGATTTAGTGATTGAAATATTTAAATGTACATTTATTAATGGTGTAATTACGGTGAATCAAATGAATCTCACTTTTCACATCAGTTCACATCTGTCCCTTAAAGCTTTAGTATGTAACTTAAACATTTACTTCATGATCAAATCGTTGACAAATGAAATATTACTGTTTGTGTACGACTGATGTCCCGCGAGACAAATACGACAGAAGTGCGTTAAGAACGGTAAAAGTCACGTTGCGTTGCGTTCGTACGAGTGGCAACCGCTGCGGAAACTTTTCTGAAATTTCTGACTTCCAACTACAACTGGAACGCAGCGCAAGTTGGAATAATTCCACTGTGTTTTAGAGACATAAGTGTTCAACGTGTCGCAATAACATCGCAGGTCATAAATATCGTGGTCAGGGATGATACGATCGCGAATTACGATAAAAATAAATTCTCATTTGTTTTAGTGAATTCTCTCGCTCTCCAACATTTATTTTGACTTGCCACAAGGGGGTCGACAACAAATGAATCTCACGTTTCACATCAGTTCTAAATGTCCCTTAAAGCTTTAGTATGCAACTTAAACATTTACGTCATGATCAAATCGTTGACAAATGAAATACTACTGTTTGTGTTCGACTGATGTCCCTCCTGTGTGTCATGTTAAAGTCACTGGTTTTCTCTATGGACTTTGGTGTGGGAGAGTGAGTGGTTTACAAACTTCACTTTCCTGTTGGAAAAGTCTGTCTCACAGTGAGATAAAGACGCAACATGTCACGTAGACATTGTAGACTTTGGTCAGTGGCTGTTTTTTGCTGAGAGTTTCTCAGGCTGGTTCTTGGCAGCAGGGGGCGCTCACAGTGCAGCCACTCACCCACACGTCAGAAAACCTGAACTATCGCTTTAACGGAAAAGGAATTTTTTCTCTGTGGCATTTTGGTGCAAAAAAAACCATAGTAATAAGAAAATAGGGTGATAATCTATGCAGGTGTTCAACACTGTCGTTAAGACACAAACATACTGTACGTGTGTGTGTGTGTGTGTGTGTGTGTGAGACAGAGGGACAGAGACTTAGGTTGTATTGAAGGGATCCATTTTTACAGCCTTTCATTACAGTTACTGGATGCCCTGTGATCATCTGTGTGTGTGTGTGAGTGATATGTCCTGACAGTTACTGCCTTTAAAAACCTTCAGAGTTACATGCCAGAAGACAGTGACCATATTATGACACAAGTTGACCGTTAAAAACACACAAAAAAACAACAAAAGAAGAGACACAACATGATAATGAGGACACATCAAAGGACAACAAAAAGGAGAATCCTAAAAAAGACCATAAAATAACAACAAGACACAAAATGACCATAAATCAACAACAATACAGCAATAAAAAAAAGATACAAAACAGTTATAAAGATACTTCAAAGGACCAAAAATACAAAACAACTAAAAGACATAAAATACCTTTTTAACGTGTCACAAGAAGATCCTGAAACACGCAAATTAACAATAGAAAAACAAGAAAATGACCATAAACTAAAGGACGACGATAAAAACTGCTATAAAAGAACACAAAATAACAGTTTCTGTCCACACTAAAACACAACATCCACACGTTTCACTTCCCTGTGGTTTATACACGGGTCCTCACTAAGATGTCTGTACAGTACACACACACACACACACACACACACACACACACGTTCCTCTAAAATGATGAGATTATAGATGAGATAATGAAAGGTTGTCTGAGGAGCAGGTGGCAGGAGCTGATATTACTGCTGTCCAAAAGGAATTCTGATACACACACACACACATATATATACACACACACACATATATATACACACACACACACACACACACACATACACACACACACACATATATATATATATACACACACACACACACACACATATATATACACACACACAGACACACACATATATATACACACACACATATATACACACACACACACACACACACATATATATATACACACACACATATATACACACACACACACACACACACACATATATATACACACACACACATATACACACACACACGCTCTCTCGCTCTCACTCTTAAAGAAACACACTCTTCCTCTATGGAAGAGTCGGGCAGATATCTGCTGGATTAAAATACTCAGTGAGGTCATGTGGCTTTTCTTTTACGCGCACACACACACACACACACACACACCCGGCTCTTTTAGGTCAAGGCCACAGCTGCGTGTGTGTGTGTGTGTGTGTGTGTGTGTCTGTCGTTTTTACCAAAAACAAAAATAGAACTTTTCAGTATGTTTCCAACTTCCAGGTGTCGTCTTAACTACGGAAGCCTGAGTGGATTAATCAATACCTAATTTTTATTAGGGCTGCAACAATTATTCAATGAATTCATTAATAATCAATTAATTCATTATTAATTATAAAATTAATATTTTTCCAATAATTTAAAGCAGTTTCTGTCATTTTTCATAGTTTCTTTGCTCCATGAAACAAAGAAATCATTCAAATTGAATCTCAAGACATTCGAGAACGTCATCATTTCCACGTTTGACAAACACTGATCAACATTTCCTTAATCCTATTATTATGGATTAATAGGATTAAAGAAATAACGCTCGTCACGTTTGTTGTGAACGTCCTCTGCACTTGTATTTCTAAAATGTTCTCTTGTTTACAGCATCGTCAGAAAGACAAACTGCGTCTGGACAGCAACAACAACGAGAACTCTGTCCCCAAAGACTTTGACTCTGTGGACAGCAACAGTAACCTCGGCGCGCGCTCCCAGCGCCAGCAAGTGTCGACCGGAAACGCCAAACATCAGCCGGACAAAGTGCAGAGTGACGACGTCCTCAAGTCGTCTCCCGTCCAAACCAGAGGGGTCGCCCACAACCGCAGTCACGCCCACCTCCACAAACCACACCCCCAGGCACCGACACCGATGAAAATGGCGGCCGGACTAGTGCCGAAGAAAGAGCGGCAACAGTGTGAGGTCAGCGGGAAAGAGGCCATTTCTGCTCTGTCCCGAGCCAAGAGCCGCGAGTGTCGGCAGCAGATCGTGGAAGTTTACTGCAAACACAAGGAGAGCGTGCTGATGCCCGAGAAGGTGCCTCGCTACTGCCCCACAGAGGGTGAGTGTATCCACGGCAGATTAAGTCTACAATATCTTAAGAATTTGTCTCAGTTTGTAAAACCACTCACTCTCCCACACCAAAGTCCAGAGAGAAAATGTTAGCTCGCTGGTCTACTGCTGCCCCGTGTGGTCACTTTGTGTCACTGAGGTCAAGCTGAACAAACTGGTGTGTGCTGTGATGTTAAAATCACTGATTTTCTCAATGATGGTGAGATGAAGCACTGAACATGATCTGACTTTAGGTTAATATCAATATGGTGACTTGTAATGACTTAGATGGAGGAAAAGTCCATGTGGTCCGGTGTGTTCTTAGTGACAGAATGTGAAGGAGCTGTTTGAACCTCGGCTGTAGAAAGTCAGCACTGCTTCTTTTTCTTCTAAATTTACTCATGGAGGAAACATTTTTAACCCGGCACGTGTGGCAGCCATGCAGAGACATCCCTTTGGTTTTCATTTCTATTTCCAGGGACTGAAAGCATGAGTGGACACAGTGAGGCAGTTTACCACCGGGATGATACTCACCCAGTGTAATTACACCCCAATGAAACAAGCAGTTTTTAATCTTATTTTTGGAAGAGCTGACTAATGACTCGTCGTCCTTCTCTCATAACCGCCCGCAGCCTTCAGAGGTTTGATTTGTATGATTACAGGTTTCTGTGATGATACACTTCTCATTATATCCGCAGACTCTCGCTGAGCTGATTTGCTTTGGTCTGATGTTTGAGAACAGGAAGGTGGTCGAAGCAAAGCTTTTACGCTAATGCAGACACGAGAAGTCGACTGCACACGAGGTCACTCCCTCTGTCTGCACAGCACCGAGCTCAACTCAACATTGAGCTTTCTGATTACAGTCATTCCTCCTCCCAGCATGCCCCACAGCCTGGGAAGGTCACTAATTAGACAAAGCGGGCCTCAACCCGCGCCATCTTTAGAACTTGAGTAATGATGGAGAAGTATTAGGTTGTTGTGTATGAAAGGGGCCTGAGCTCAGAAAGTGAACTAGGAAACATCTAAAACATGCGGGGAAGTGGGTTCCCAGGATCAGGATTGAGAAACCCCAATTTAGCCCATCATCTACGAGGAACCGTCATAGAATTAGGAGCAGTGTCCGGGGAGCAGTGGTATCTGGGTGCCTTGACCGGTTGGGATTCAAACCAGCAACCCCCCTGTTACAAGCCAAGTCAACTTGGCCATGGGCTGCCCAGCTCGGCCAGGACTCTGGTCAAACATGAAGTTTGGGGCAGATTGGACCACTCATGCTTCATGTTTCCACAGTTACCAAAGTTACCAAATTTTAATAACGTTAATGTGCAGGTAAGGCTAACGTGAATGCGCCGTGGGACGAGGGACCCTTGGACACTTCCCAGCTTGTGCCGGTGCGGATCGCCTTTGTGCTGGTCGTCCACGGCCGAGCATCGCGTCAGTTCATGCGTCTCTTCAAAGCAATCTACCACACGTCACACTACTACTACATCCATGTTGACAAGGTGAGAGTGATCCACTGAAACTTCAGACTGAAGGAAGCTGGACATCCAACATCCATGGTAATATCCTCTTTGCTTTGTCATCAGCGGTCCAACTTCCTCCAAAGAGAGGTCCTGTCTCTGGCCGGCCAGTATCCAAATGTGCGGGTCACACCTTGGCGAATGGCCACCATCTGGGGCGGGGCCAGTCTGTTGACCATGTATCTGCGCAGCATGGAGGACCTGCTCAAAATGGCTGACTGGTCCTGGGACTTCTTCATCAACCTGAGTGCTGCAGATTACCCCATCAGGTAAGACTGAGGCGCCTAGTCGAAGATTGCTTTTGTGGTACTAAACGGACTCTGGATTTTTAATAAAAACACCAAAGTTAAACAACAGACTAGATATAGTTAGTCACAGCATCATGTGTGAGGTAAGCGAGCATGAGGACGGACCAACAGTCTGTAGCTAACGTTAGCGAGCATGAGGACGGACCAACAGACTGTAGCTAACTACGGACCAACAGACTCTAGCGCATGAGGACGGAACAACAGACTCTAGCTAATGTTAGCGAGCATGAGGACAGACCAACAGACTCTAGCTAACGTTAGCAAGCATGAGGACGGACCAACAGACTCTAGCTAACGTTAGCGAGCATGAGGACGGAACAACAGACTGCAGCTAACGAGCATGAGGCGAACAACAGACTCTAGCTAACGTAGCGAGCATGAGGACGAACAGACAAAGCATGAGGACGGACCAACATCGAGGAACAACAGACTCTAGCTAATGTTAGCGACCAACGCTAACGTAGCAAGCATGAGGACAGACCAACAGACTCTAGCTAACGTTAGCAAGCATGAGGAAGGACCAACAGACTCTAGCTAACGTTAGCGAGCATGAGGACGGAACAACAGACTCTAGCTAACGTTAGCGAGCATGAGGACGGAACAACAGACTGCAGCTAACGTTAGCGAGCATGAGGACGGAACAACATCGAGCTAACGTTAGTAAACATGAGTTAAAGAATAGACTGAAGCTAAAGTTAGCCAAACTATCACTGTTGGCTAATCTAGCATGACTAAAGATGTGATTGATCGGTACCCGGAAGTATGTTCACTTCTGCACTTTTACGGCAAAACTTTATTGACAAAATTCAACAATAGAGTTTCTTGTTTTCACATAAAAAACAATAGAAACATGTATAAATGGGCCAAAATGAGTACAGTTGTTTTGACAATTTTATCTTAATCTAATTTCCCCCGATACTAGTGTGTAGTATATGTGAGGAAGAGGAGGATGATGAGAGAATAAATCTGCCTCCTGTGACTTTTTAATTTTAACATTTTTACTGAGACAGATGAATATTTTCTCAGCGTTTACTCGGTATAAGAAGTTTGAGAACCACTGCTCTCACATGAAACTGGTGTTTCTGTGTTCTTGTGAGTACTCTTCATAGAAAGGACACACACACACACTCACACACACACACACACACACCGATCTGTTCTCTGCTGTCCTCCCATCAAAGTGACTGAACACCCTTGCAGCCAAAATCCATAAGCCACAGCATTTGCACGGCACCATCAATAGCTGTGACATCATGTAGTGTGAGTCAGTGGAAATGTGTGTGCGTTTGTTTCTCTACAAAGTGTTAAAGAGACGCTGGAATACGCAGCAGAGGCTCATTCATTAACAGACGTTAAGATCTGGTTCTTTTTGAAAGATTTAATTGTCAGCACTCACCACACTGTGTGTGACCCCAACGGCAAATCATGGAGGAAAAATCTCAGTGGAGAAACAGAGATAACTAAAGTTATCTCTCAAATCTACATCAACTCTTTAAGAACATGTTCACGTCTTTATCTCACTGTCAGACTGACTTTTCCAACAGGAAACTTAAGCTTGTAAACCACAATCACTGATTTTCTCTATGGGGTTTGGTGTGGGAGAGCGAGTGGTTCACAAACTTCACTTTCCTGTTGGAAAAGTCTCACAGTGAGATGAAGACGTGAACGTGTTGATGTAATGTTTTATTACATCAGCGAGCTTCATGCGCTGTGGCCACAGTCTCTTGTGAGAACTGTCGTCACTGTTGGTCGTTTGATAAACACAAAGTTGGCCCTGATACCTGACAATGATACACATTCACGTCTATATTTTCACGGCGTGTCAGTGACTCATGGACACAAACATGCCCTCAAACACACACATGCACGCCTGCGGTTCACCTTAACGACTGTGATCAAATGCAATCAAAGCGGTCCGTCTGTCTGCGGTTCTGTCTCCTCATCAGGGCGACACCAGGCTCGAGCTGCTGCTGCTGCTGCTGCTGCTGCAGCTGCAGGGAGTGGCTGTTTCCACACCGGGCCACACACCCATTTTTCTGTTTCTGGCCTTATGCAAAGTTAAAGGTGGAGAAATGTTGATGACTGATGATTGAGCGCTGATGTTTCCCCTCAGGACCAACGATCAGCTGGTGGCTTTCCTGTCAAAGTACCGCAACATGAACTTCATCAAATCTCACGGCAGAGACAACGCACGGTGAGATTTCACTTCTTACGACGTTGATAATTTTGATTAAGACGATAAAGATGAGCAGATGCTTGTCTCGTTAACCAGGTTCCACTCAGGTCATTTAGCTCCACCCCCTCCCACCCTCTGGTCAATGCTCCACCCACAAAACACCTGAATATTAGTGTCTTGTTTTTGGTGATGTGCAGAACACTTTTTTAATGTTTTTGTAACATGTCGTAACACGACATGGTTTTGAAGTTATTGGTGCCATCATTCATGATTCATGATTCTTTTTTGTAACATTGCGTCTTTCGTTTTTCTGTTTCCTGTCCACAAACTTTTAGAAGATCTACACAAATGTCAAATGAAGCGTCTGGACGCAAATTTAAACCATGTCCACCTCTGTTGTCGTCTCAGTTTCATCCGTAAACAGGGTCTGGACCGTCTCTTCTATGAGTGCGACACACACATGTGGCGTCTCGGCGATCGCAAGATCCCAGAGGGCATCGCGGTGGACGGAGGCTCTGATTGGTTCCTGCTCAGCCGGCCCTTTGTGGATTACGTGGTCAACTCTAGAGACGAGCTGGTCACCGGCATGAAGCGCTTCTACTCCTACACACTGCTGCCCGCAGAGGTAACGCACACGCACACACACACACTGTGACCCACCGCTGCCCCCTGGTGAAATCAACATTACAATTATCCTGATCAAAATAATTGAGATTCACAATGTAACTGCGACAAGTGTGAACGTTGCCTGATTTTTATTTATTAACATATTTATTTTTGGATTTGTAAAAGACGTCAATGGCGTTAAAAAAACCACGTGAACAACATGAACACAAACTGTTACTGACGTTACAAATAAAACAAGCTTCTGTTGCTCGCAGTCCTTTTTCCACACTGTGCTGGAGAACAGCGCCCTCTGTGGGACCATGGTGGACAACAACCTGCGGCTCACTAACTGGAACCGCAAACTGGGCTGCAAATGCCAGTACAAGCACATCGTGGACTGGTGCGGCTGCTCGCCCAACGACTTCAAACCTGCTGATCTGCCGCGATTCCAGGTGAGAGCTCGGCGTTTATTACTGTGTGGTTTTTTTTATCTTATCCTGCGTCACGTGCAGATTAGCGGAGCCAGGAATCAAACCCACAACCTACGAGTTAAAAGATGACCCGCTCTACCACTGTGTGGCCCTGAAAGCTGTGTCAATAATCAGGCGGCCATTACTGTTGTTGTGGCTTCTCCCCACAGTTTGAATGCAGCACTGTTCCCAGGGGCGGTCCTGGACTCTGGGGGGGCCAAGCATTTGCCCAGTATGTCCTGTCCTGATTAATAACTCTACACTCTACTACAACTAGAACTTAACTTAAAGTTTCAGTCGAACCAAACGAAGACGCTGCTTTTTACGACCACTTCACAAACCACTTTTACTCGATTGACACGTTTCCTGGATTCCGTCATCGTCATGCTGACTTTTCCACGTGAGACGCCGTCGCCGTCCACCTTCTCCCCTCTCACAGCCTCGGTGGCTGCAGACCAGAATAACTCTCTCTTCACAAATGAGCAGGGCTGCTTTTCCTCGCGCTAACGACAGAGCGTCTGTGGTCGAGCGGCTCACGGCTTCTATAAGAGGAGCTGATCCTGGAAGCAGCTGTGGGTATTTTTGGAGCTTTGTAGCTGAGGTTTCTAAGGCTGTCATTATCATAATGTTGGGTTTAGACTGCGGGACGCACGGACTCTGCATGTCCACCAGCCGCTGAAGACCTGAAGACCTGAAGACCTGACGACCTTCCTCAGGTTCTCCGGTCTTGGATGGAAAGAGATTTTCCCAAACAATTATTTATATGATTCACAATAGATGTGGGATCATTGTTAAAGAAAGTGTGGTTGTCCACGTCGAGGTTATAGTAGTTTGGGATTTTTTATTATTTTTAGTTTTTATTTAGTTTATTTAGTTTAGACAATTTTAGTTTTTTTTTTTTGTTTTGTTTTTTAAAGCGTTTAAAGCGTTTAAAGAGTTTTTAGTCGTTTTTAGAAGTTCAAGTGTTTTTTGTAATGTGGATTATTTGCCAGGTGCCGGATTCAAAAAGATCGTAATGAATTAGTTTTTTGATTGTGAACACTAAGTTTTCCTTTGCCTTGTTCAGAGGATCCACGCCTTACTGTTGTCTAAAAAGTTCAGTCCATAGACATAATGAACTTTCATCTGACCCTGAAAGGATGAAATAAATTTACAAAGAGGGAAAACAAAGCCCATTTTCACTGTGAGTTAGTTTAATAAACACACAGTTTGTTTACATTTGAAACTGTCAAAGGTGTCTCGTTGACACATGAATCAAGAAGTTAGTTTAACCAGGTTAAGTCGACCTTTGACCCGGTCCATCCTGTGTTTTACGCCCAAATAATCTGCTGTGAATGATAAATCTGTGTGGAGGATGATTTACATGTTTTATTTTGTAAATCAGGTTAGTAAAATTTGAGGGAAATGATTCGACTCGTCCACGTTCGTCTTTACGTTAAATCTCTGAGGTCGTTTTCTACGTACATTCTTAAATTCTCTTCACTGTACTTTCTCCTCCCTGTTTTAATCACATTGTCTGTTATTCAGTATCCAACTGTCACCGTGTTCTTGTGTCTCCTTCGTCTCTCCGGGACCACAGCAAGTGTCCAGACCCACCTTCTTTGCCAGGAAGTTTGAGGCCAGCGTGAGTCAGGAGATCATCAACCAGCTGGACTCGTACCTGTTTGGTGCGTACGCGTCGGGAACGCCGGGCCTACAAGCCTACTGGGAAAACATCTACGAGCAGGACACGGACGGACCCGCCAGCCTGTCGGACTCCACGCTCAGTCACTACCACGCCTTCGCCCGCATGGGATTATCGTGCGCTGCGCGCTCGCTGCAGGGCCGTCCCAGCGACGACAGCTGCAGGTACGAACACTTTGTTCTCTTAAGTCCCTGTGACGTGATAACAACGATGGTCGACATGTCAGATTATCAATCACAGCAGATTACTGGCGTATGTTTGTGAATATTTTCTGGTTTCTTTGCTCCGTGCGACAAAGGAATCGTTCAAACTGAATCATTTTGGTTTGAAAACATCGTCGTTGAATCGAGAGAATCGAGAGAACCTGCAGCAGAATCTCTGCGACTCTTTCCACTGAAATCACCACCATCACTGGGGTTCGTGTGCGTTTGCCCGTCCAAATTAAATATGAAGATAACGATAACTTGTCCTAAAGTACAAGCAGCCTTCAGTCTCTGCACGGCCGGGGTTTTTCCAGCTGTGTGTGTGTGTTGGAGACCAACTGTAGGTACAAGGAGGTCCTTGTTGTTGGAGTTTGGGTGGGGATTGGTGGCTAGGATGGGTGGAGGCAGCATGCAGGGAAGTGTGTGTGTGTGTGTGTGTGAGTGACAGAGTGAAGTATTGAGTGAGTTAAAACAAGGATCGTCTGTTCATTCATCCTTGGATTTGAGTCGATGCTGTGTCAAACGTGGACCTGACTTTTTAGTTTGTTTGTCAGGGTTCCCACAGGTCCTTGAAATCCTTGAAAGTTTGTGAATACAAGAAAAACAAACTTTCAAGGTCCTTGAAAGTGCTTGAATTTTACTTGTACTACTTGGTGTCGCTTGATGTGCGTAGACGAGGCCACTCGGGACGAACGTGGAGACATCATAACTCGCGGTGTTGTGGACACTGTCCACTGTCTGTCTGTCTCTCCCCTGTTGACGTAAGATTCCGTGCAGAACAACGAGCGAGTAAAGTTAAAACAAGAGAGACAGCAAATGACGACGTGATGTCTGAGAAATGAAAGTTCCAACATCTCACCAAAGACAAATGTCCAAGTCTGACTTTGACCAAGATCCCGAGGACACTCACACAAACTGGTGCCCCCTGGTGGTAAAAAGTATTGCATGCGTCCTCGGGCAATTGTTTTTTTTGTTGTTGTATGGAAATGTCAACAGTCTTACAAGTTACCCTCCCATCCTATGTGGTGTCCGCACATTTAGTCCTTGAATTTACGTCAACCAAGGTGTGGGAACCCTGGTTTATTTATATATATATATATATATATATATATATGTATGTATATATATTCACATATATGCCCGACAATTAAAATCAAAGAATAGTTTAAAAAAAAAAAAGTCTGCGCAGGGTTCCCATGTTTGTGAAATTCCTGGAAATGTTTTGAAATGAGTAAAACTTGTTTTGGGGGCCTGGAAATGGTTTGGAATTAAATGAATGGCCCTGTCCAATATCACACACACATATACTGTATATATGTTGAATAGTAGCTGCATGAACATCACTTTCTTATGTCCAACGTTGCGTGTGATGTGCGTTGTACACATTAAGTTCACCCCCAAGTGAAGTTAGCAACGCTGCTGATCTGCAGAAACGCCGGTATTTGAATAATGCGGCTTTAGAACGACAAATATAAGTCAACTGTTGGATGTTGATGAAAATATTGAATTACTTGAATTCCTTTCCATACATTTTTGTGTATGGCGCCTCATTCCTGGGCCCTCTGGTCACTTTAGTGGCCTGACTTAAACTAGCACTGAGTTAAAAAAACAAACAAACCATTAATGTTATCATTAAAGAGCTTTGGCCTCTTCCTGCTGATGATGACATGCACGTTTACTCTCCTCAGTGTTAGGGTTAAGCGCGATGCTAACCACAGCTCAGTGTAATTACTGCTCTGCTGCATCAGAACCTTCTATTAAACCTCTGTTTTACACCAGTGAGCTCGTCTGACTCTGCCAGCCATGCTAACACGCCTGTGAGGGTGTCGTCTTCACAGGCGCTCCTGAAACTTGAGATAAACACTTGCAGCATTCTCACACGCTGATGCTTAGGATCGTTACCCTGCAAAAGGGATAGTTCAGGGTTTTAAGATATCAGGTACTGATATATTAAAACTGTAAAACCTTAAAGTATAATATAAAATATACACATCAACTCTGAATTGTGAGGGAACCTGCAAGTTTTTTTTTTTTGTTTTTTCATTTTCAATTCAGCAATCAAGATGGTTAGCTTCTCTGCTATCTCATTGACTCAGAAAAACATACCCCCGGCGAAAAAAAAAACCCGGAATACGTAAAATACGACCTGTATAAAAATCTCATACTATGACTTTTTTGACCGATTTTGGACGACATACTATACTATGACTTTTTTGACCGATTTTGGACCACATACTAAACTATGACTTTTTTGTCAAAATTTAGACGACATGCTATACTATGCCTTTTTGACCAATTTTGGACGACATACTATACTATGACTTTTTGACCTACTATTTTTTGACAACATGCTATACTATGACTTGACCATTTGGACAACATGCTATACTATACTTTTTTGACCGATGGACGATTCTATACATACATGATTTTGGACGACATACTATACCATGACTTGGGGTGGAGTGGCTCAGTGGTTAAGACCCTACCTTGTGTACCAAAGACATCATGGTCGCAAGTTCGATTCCACCCCTGGCTAATTGTACTTGATTCCATTGTAAGTCGCTTTGGATAAAAGCGTCTGCTAAATGACATGTAATGTAAAAATGACTTTTTTTAACCACTTTTGGACGACATGCCATACTATGACTTTTTTGACCGATTTTGGACGACATACT